>NC_058061.1:17726783-17864283 GCF_020085105.1 Siniperca chuatsi
TGTCTGTGATGTGTCTTGATGTGATAAAGCATTTAAGGGAAATAGGATGAGAATGGGATACACATTTATCATTTAGCTACTCTTCTGAATAACACTGGACAGTGTGTGCTGCCTTTATATTGTCAGGATTTACCTGATATGTTGTTGTTTTGTACTTGAAAGCCCCATCAGAAATATAACTATCTAACAAGCCTGTGTGTGTGTGTGATTTGCTGAATATAACTACTCACAGCTCTTTTTACATAAGTCTACATCAGTAAATATTGGGGGTAGTGTTGTAAATACTGGACTTGGGAAGCTGTAAACAGAATAAGAAAGCTGAGATGAATCTTCCAACTTCAGTGGAGATTGAACAGACATTGCAATAAGGTGAAATGGCTAAATAACTTTTCATTTTGAAGCGAACTATTCCTTTAACAGGCTCATCGGAGCAGTGGGACTCTAGAGGTGGAAGTTGGAGGTGTGTGTGTGTGTTTTTGTCGGGGCGGAGTATCAGTGAATGAAGGGATAAACGGAGTTTGTTTTGGATGGGGGACAGCCGGGGGAAGAGCAGCAGAGGGAGCAGAGACCGTGAGAGAGTCAGCGGCCAGTAAACGACCAGCAGCTGGACGGAACCACGACGAAACCACGGTGAGTCCGTGCGTAAAATGGATTCCTTTACTTACTGTAAATACTAGAATGTTAGGAACTCAAACACATACCTTTTTATTCGAGTGATTGTAATAGTAGCAGATGACCACTTGAACACAAAAAAATAAAAATTGAAAGTGCAATACCCAATTATCTAATCATGTGGACACGCTTTGTTCTATTTTGCGCTATTTAGCGTCAGAAAGGAAAATATGTTCAAATTTGATCTCACTGAATGCATCATATTTTCTTGGTTGTCATTAAGTCCGGAAACTGAACAAATACCAATAGCTGGTATTTTCCAAATGATAATATTGCAGCTTTTTGTCATTCCCAAAACTTCATTAAATCAACATCCTTATTTACGCACAGGACAGAACATTAATATAGCCTAATGTTGAAAATAGGGGAAAAAAATGTTGCAAGGTAATTTCTGGTAAAAGCATTCCGAGCCGATTGAGAGTAGTTTTCTCACAGTCACTGGCGAGGGGACACATTTTTTTCAGGGGGAAACGCATATTGGCACGACACCGCCAGGGAAAGACACTGTGCGTCTTTGTGCGCGGTCGGCACGGCAGCTCCTCTGCGGTCGGGACTGTTGATTCCAGGGGGGACGCGGACAAACAGTCCGGCCGGAGAAAATTCCTGCGTCTCTAGTTTCTTGGCCCCTCTCTATTCAGGGGTCTCAGGAACAAAACGTGGTATGCTGATAAACTATCAAGGTTCTTCATATACTGTAGTCAGCCTGACTTCCATGCAACAGTTGACTTCAAGTGAACACAAATTAATTCATGAAATTTAACCGCGTTTTCTCTGATTTATGCAGTCGTGGGTCTCTGTCAGGTCCATCTCCGGTAGGGTTTGGTACAGCAGTTTTGACAGAAAGGTTTAGGCATTTCACCGTGTCAACATTTTGAGACTCCAAGTTTCAAAGTGTGGAGTTGTGAAGCTTTTCATGTCCATTCCTGCGGATCAAGACTGTTGATCCGACACGGGAATGTGGTTTTAAGGCATTCCAGTGAGGACTAGAGCAGCCCAATCTGACTAAAATAACACTAATCCCCACAAGTTCAGAATGATGGAGATATATTTTGTCAAACTGAGCTTTAGTTAGGAAATGCAATACAATGTGACACACCTTTCTCCAGTACAGTTTGAATTGAGTTAAAGGGGTGTCGGGACCCCTTCTAAAGTGTCACAAGATAAATCTTGGGGTTTGTGAGATGATGCATCAGGTTGGAAACAAGACAAAACAAAGTTCTGCTTCACAAATCTGCATTCATTTTCTTCTTTGATTCTTTGTATGAAATTTTAAATAATTTTCTCTTTGGACCTCGGACATTTATTTAAATGAAACCATCTGAGAGGTTTAGAGGGAAAATGTCTCTTTGATGAAACTTGACAAGGGGCCCCTTTTTTAGGGCTTCGCGAGCCAACAAGGTTGGAAACCACTGGTTTAATCTTTAACTTTGCATTGTATTTTTTATGTAAAACATGAATCTGAAAAGTATCTATAATTGTCAAAATGTAGTTAAGTAAAAAGTACAATATTTCCCTCTAAAATGTAGTGGAGTAGAAGTATAAGTAGCATAAACTGGAAATACTCAAGTAACAAGCACCTCAAAATTGTGCTTAACTTCAGTACTTCAGAGCAAATGTACTTAGTTACTTTCCACTTGACTACATATATGTACAAAACAGTGGCTCTAAGCCAGAGAAGGTCTGGGGTCCTACACGAGGCCCACCCGCCATATAGTATTAAACTAATTTAGATGACTATAACTAAGTTATATGAATAAGTTTGATTAATGTTAGAGAGGCCAGCAGATTTTGTACAAGAGGTAATCATTAGGAAAGTTATACAAGGACATTTAATGCTGAAACAGTTCATTTCATCATAGATGTGAAGCACTGTACACAGTTCAGCAGTCTGCAGATGGTACAAGAGTGAATGATGTTGATTCAGTGTTTCCTATGTAGATACTGCCATGGCCAAATAAGTTAACTGTGAGTGAGTGAATGAACAGGCGAGTGGTGGATCTATTAGGGTACTCACATTTAAAGAAGTCAAAACAGCAGCCAGTTGTCGGTGGCTTGGCCTTTTGGGTGTCAATAGAAAAATCTCTTTTTTTTTTATTTACTGTGCCACTGGCCAAGAGCAGTCTCAGTGAAGATTATTAACCATGAATTTCTACCACATACAATAGTGTAAATGAAGTAAATGCTGTTATTTCCCCTCTCAGATGTACTCCCAGCTCTGTCCGGACACCCTGCTGCTCAGCCTGCTGCTCCTCTGCATCCCTGCGGCACACACAGCAAAATGTCCGCAGCAGTGCGTCTGCGACCAGATCCAGCTCACTGTGACTTGCGTCAACAAGAACCTGACCCAAGTTCCTCCCACTGTTGATGAGGTCTTTTATTTCACACACATATACCGACATTTCTGTAGTACATTTAGTTCCCATCTTGTTCCATCTAATATGTGATCCCCCTTTCTTCATAGATCACTGTGAAATTAGATCTTCGAGGCAATGACATCCAGGAACTTCCTACAGGGGCTTTCAAACACACTCCCTACCTGACTCACCTGTCGCTGCAGCGCTGCAACATCCGTAGGGTGAAGGAGGGGGCTTTCCGCGGCCTCGGTCGCTTGGTCTTCCTCAACCTGGCCACCAACAACATTGAGATCCTCTACCAGGTCGTCACGCACACGCAGATCCAGTTCTCACAACCATCATTTTATCCCATCATCCACCCCCCTAACATTTTCAGCACAGCAGGGTAAAAATGTTATGTCTTCCTTTGTCTTTTGTGAGTCCAGGAGTCATTCGACGGCCTGTCTTCGCTGAAGCAGCTTATGATTGACCGTAACCGTGTGGAAGAGATCCAGCCTGGAGCTTTCTCTCAGCTCGGCTTCCTCAACCTGCTCTCCCTTACACACAACCAGCTAGTCTACATCCCCAACATGGCCTTCCAGGTACACACACACACACACACACACACACACACACAAAATACCTCAAAATTGCGAACTGACAAGATAGTTTAAAGAAATACAGAAATGTCTCCTGTTGTTGGAACATGAATCAAATAGCCGACCTCTTCTCCTTCCAGGGCTTGCAGAACATCAAATGGCTTCGTCTTAGTCACAACTCTCTGAACTACCTGGACACTGAGGCCTTCGCTGGTCTGTTCACACTCACCCGTCTCAGTCTGGACCACAACGAGCTGCAATTCTTCCCCACTGACACCATGACCAGGTAGGGCATAGATAAATATGACACTATGTTGTAGTTAGTGTCATCTGTGTTCTGCTACAGAGTTACACAGAGCTCTCATGTGGACAGTAAATCTACTTTCTAATGAGAAACTCCTAATATTTTAATAAAAAACAAATTGCTGTGAGGTGGGGAAGTACTAGTTTTGACTCTTTGAACAAATAAAACTTAAGAGTCTACAGCTTTGTTAGCTCTGTGAGGCTGTACAGTGCTGCTTTGAGCTAAATGCTAACGTCAGCATGCTAACATGCTCACATTGATAATCCTAGCAGAAATGTTTACCATGTTCAGAGTGTTAGCATGCTAATAGTGCTAATTAACATTTGCTAATTAGCATTAATTACAAAGTACAGCTGAGGCTGATGAGAATGTCATAGGTTCTGCAGGTATTTGGTGGTAAACGTGATGATGGCGCCCTAAAAATCAGGGCATCACCAAAGTTATTAGAATTTATCCTGAGGGGGGCATGAATATCTCTACCAAATTTCATGGCAATCCATCCAGTAGTTGTTGAGATATTTCAGTCTGGACCAAAGCGGTGGACCGCTGCTAGCAAGGCTAGAAGACGCTGGTTAATCTCAGTTGCCTGGTGCCTTGGAGGGAAAACACCTGCAAACATCAGATCTGATCCCTCTAATATAATAATATAATGTAATGTAATATTCAAGTAATAAACATCCTAATTTTCCACACCTCTCCCTCTCTGTATCCAGACTGCCAGAGGTGACCCGTCTTGATCTGAGCTACAACCCAATGACTTACCTCGGAGAGGAGGTGGTGTCCATGGCCAAACTGACCCACCTCTTCCTGGACCACATGTCCCTGCAGGACCTGGCCAACACAGCCGTATCGAAATCTCCCAGCCTCATTCACCTGGACATCAGCTATAACCAGCTGCGTGTCATCCAGCCCTTTTCTGAAGGGTCACCCAAGCTGGCACGCCTCAACCTGGCTGGGAATCCCATCTACTGCAACTGCTACCTGCGCCCACTCAGGTACAGCAGATCTTTGTGGATTTTGAACCGATGGCTGACATCTAGGCCACAGTTCCGTCAACCAAAAAGGTACTAATCTCCAATCTCTCTTTGTATTTTTTGTTTTTTACCTCACTACAGGGAGTGGGCGATCCGTAGCAAGGTGAAGCTAATGGGGACATGTGGAGGACCGGCCCATCTGTCAGGAGAGAACCTGGAGGCCGTTTACCCTCCCGAGCTGCGCTGTCAGAGCCAGGAGGCCATGTTGAAGGCAGAGTTGGAGGAGGCAACAAGGATCACGCCACCACCCACTGAAGAGCCAGAGAACAAGGTCAAGTGTCCTGCTAACTGTGCCTGTGAGGTGAGTGGGGTATATGAAGTTGGACTCCAGGGAGACACAGTTTTGCGATTTACTCTCCTCGTGTCAACAACTGTGCACTTGGCTCAGTGTTGGTTTCAGTTCTTTTAGGCTAACACATACTGTAGATGGAGACAGAAACTTATCCTTCATCCCTTAAGCATTTTGGTTATCATTCATTGTCCATCAGGGCCTCAACAGAGTCGCTTTCAGCAGCACACCACTCTCCTCTTGTTTCTCTGGCGTCTACCAATAAAAAAAATAGTAAATAGTTAGTAATTTTGGGGTGCTGGATGGATGGCAGATTTTTTAAAGTTTTGACAGAGCAAGGTCTGTGTTCTCCTGCTTCCAGTCTTTATGCTAAGCTAAGCTAATCGCCTGCTGGCTGTAGCTTCATATATTGCCCATAGACATGAGAGTGGTATCGATTTTCTCGTCTAACTCTTGGCAAGAAAGTGAGTACTGTAAGCATATTTCGAACTATTCCTTTAATCGGCAATGTTTTATCTCTGAAACACAACACCATTGTAGCTGATTGGAATACCTTATCACAATGTCATGTCAAATACTATTTCCAGTTAGCCTATCCATGGAAATAAAAAATAAAAGTGTAAAGGTAAGTTTCAGGGTAGATTTTCCTTCAATAGCAGTATTTAGAAATGACGGTTAACTTCCACTTCCAAATGAAAAGTTGAACATAAGCAATAACACACATCCTTTGTTCAATTCAACATTCAGAGGTTCTGCTGCTACAGCTTTACTTGATCTGCTATGACCAGTAGCTTATGGTGGCTAATGATAAATATTGCTGTGTTACTGACTCTTCTCTAATTGTTCTACTCTTAAACTATGTTTTAAGCATTCACTATTTTTCCATAATTGTCACTTGTAACCACAGTGGCCACTGTGCAAAAGTTAGTCTTCCTTTGGGTCAGTTTTCTGCTGCCATTACTATCACAGATTCTACCACCACCACTAACATTTGTTTAGTTTTTTTAAAGTTTGCCCTAACACATTCTTCACAAAATGTTTTGTAGTTGAGCTTCAGGTTTATTTGATTTGTACATACAAATGACTAATAAAACAGGAAAGAAGTATGTAGATGGGACAAAAAAAAGTCAACATATAATTGTCATATATGACAATGGTTCCAAACCTGGGGGTTGGGACCCTCCAGTTGTTCGTAAGGTAAATCTAAGGGGTCACTATATGATTGGAAATAAGGAAAAAAACATTTTTGAAACCCAAGTTATGTAAATTTTTCCTGACTTTTTAAAAAATTAACTTTTTATTGCGAGATGCTTAGAATGTTCCTCTTCGGGCTTCTAAAAACTGTTCAAATGGAACAACCCGAGAAGGAAACATAACTATTTTGTTGAACTGCTTGCAACCTACGTATAGACATATACAAACTGTGTAGTCATTGCTGTCAAAGGGTTGTGAACCACTGGTGTGTGAGACTTAAAAAAGAAAAACATATGATTATACAAAATGGTGCACCAAATGGCAAGTTTGGTAGTGTCAGGAGAGCTGAGTGTGTATGTATGCATTCCAAGGGAGAGTGGAAAAGAATATGATTATTGCTGGCACTGCGTGTGTCTTTGTCCCCTCTGTCCATTACCTCCCTGTCTTCAGGCTGAGACGCACCACTCCTCATGTGAGAACCGCGGTCATACCAAAATTCCTCTGGGTTTCTCTCCCAACACGCGTCTCCTTGACCTGCGTGGCAACCACTTCCACTACATCCCTAGCAACAGCTTCCCCGGTGTTGCCCAGGTCGTGTCCCTACATCTGCAACGTTGCAAGATTGTGGATGTGGAGGGCGGGGCTTTCAGTGGAATGAAGGGACTGATCTACCTGTACCTGTCAGAGAATGACCTCACTTCTCTCAGCCCTGACGCCTTTAAAGGTCTTATTAATGCTAAATTTTAATTTGTAGAAAAGGACTTTGTAGCATTATTCTGACTTGTGTCTTAATACACAAATCGAATTTCTATCATCTAAATCCCCAGGCCTCCCTCAGCTGACTTACCTCCACCTGGAGAAGAACCGCTTCACCGGTTTCCCTAAAGGAGCCTTTAAACTGGTGCCCAGCCTGCTGGCGCTTCATTTGGAGAATAACGCCATCACCAAGCTGCAGCCCGACATCTTGACCGGAGCTGAGGGCCTCAGAGCCCTCTACCTCACTGGGAACGCCATTGATCATGTGTCACCCAGGGGTCTGGACCAGGCCAATGACCTTGACACACTCCACCTGGGAGGGAACAAGCTGAAGGAGGTGCCCACTGAAGCGCTGAGCAAGGCAGGAAACCTCAGAGACCTGAGGCTATCTGGGAATTCAATTCGCTGGGTGGGGCCAAATGCTTTTAGACCACTGCAGAGGTCACTGAAGGAGCTGTATCTGGATAACATGGGACTGGAGAAGGTGAGCGGGCTCTAGATGTGAGCTACCAGTCACACTTTCCAACAGCAGCCTAGACCTTTCTCTTCATGCCTTCATGGTATTTTTCTCTAACCTGCCCATTTACTCATCAAAATTAAAACTTTAGTACTAAAAAGCTGGACTCCAGATAGATCTTAGGATCAGCAACTAATCATTCCACTGAGGTTATTTAACAATCTCTGATGTGATCTCTTGTGCTCCAGATGTCACAGAACTCCCTGGCAGGTCTGGGTCCAGGGTTGAGGAGTCTCTTCCTGGAGGGCAACCAGCTGGAGGAGGTGCCTAACCTCCACCCTCTCACTTCTTTGGAGGTCATCAACCTCGCCGACAACCCTCTGATGTGTGACTGCCCTCTGCTGCCGTTACGCATGTAAGACAATTACAGCACAGTGTAGTGAGAAATGATTGAGGTTTGACCAACAGGATTTTCTAAAGTCTGAACATTTCTTCAGCTCCTCCAAAGCAGGGCAAAGCTTGTTTTGTGTCTAAAATAATGTATTTTTATCTGGGATGATTCTTTACCATTACATGATTAGTTTTAAAGGCCCACAAATTATATATTACACCCTATGACCCAATAACATAAAATCTAGAACCTTAAATACAGCGGGAACACTTAATTACATTTCAGTTGTGGCTACGTCCTTATTATATTTTAGCTACTAGTAACACTAGTTCCTCATTTGAGATGGTTTACTATTTTTAATAAAATAACATCTTTCCTCTTCATCTAGGTGGATTGAGAAAGTCAACCTGAAGGTACGGGCCACCTGTGCCAATCCCCCTGAGCTGAAGGGTCGCAGGGTCAAGGACGTCCACATCTTCAAAGCCTGCCCCGGAGGCGAGAGCCTCCCCTCTGCCGTCACCCCAAAGCCCGCCAAGGCACCCAAGGCAACCAAACCCAAACCAATGCACCTCAACGGCCTTCAGCAGGTCAAAATACTCAAAGCCAAATCCAAACTTCGCAAAAGTCCCAACACAAAACCAGCAGCAGCCAAGAAAACCACCAAGAGACGCAGCATGGCCTGAACCTGCTGCCTTTTGTACTGATGTTTTGAGACAACTAAACTGGCAACGGTTGAAGATTGAGGTTAAACCATGGATTTAACTCTCTAAAACTCTAACCTCTGCTGACTTTAAAAGCTGTAGATGTTGATGCTGTTTCACATCTCCTGCCAGCCAGTTTTTTTTTTCTCCTCTTTGCTGTCTAATCAATACAGTGTTAAAAAAGGTCAAAACAATTTTTATTTTATTTTTTTATCATCCAGGGAACCTACACTGAGCACATATGCTCTTTGTCAGCACTGCCCTGGTTCACATTCACAGCATTAGATACACATTCCATCTTATCAGGCTCCTCAGCAGCTCTGTTGGACGTTTTAGCATCTTGAAGTGAATGTCATTAGCTTGTTACTTGCTTGAAAATGTTTTTGGCTTTAAGCTACTTATCCTTAACCACTAAACCACAACTGTAGAATGTACTCAATTCACTGAATTTCAAGTCCCATTTGTAAAGATACCTTGAGACAACATTCAAATCAGCAAGTTGAGGAACAGTATTTTTTTTAAATCAATGATTTCATATTTACAAAAAAGAATACATGTGGATATAAAACAGGAAAAAATAAAATACAACAAACACTTGTATGCAGTGTCAAACCAGAATGATCAAACATTAAGACCTTCAGAGTCATATTTACAGGTTTGTGTTACAACATAGAGGAAGTGAGGTAGTTTTAAAACTGGCTAAGCTGGTCATTGTGATCCACATGCATGTTGTCATTAAGGTGTATAAAATATTTAAAGTAATGACCCTTAAGATTTTCATAAAATCAAACCCTGTTTTTAATACTATTTATGATCAGCATTTTTCAGCAATAGCTATTCTGTGCATTTATATTCTATAATTCTCTATATAGTAGTTTTTAAATTGGTAGTGGCGGAGTCCACCATTCTTGCTCTGGATTCAAATTGTCTATCGAAGCCAAACAGATTCACAGGAAACATGCTTGCATGTAATCCACTGTTAGTGTTTGTAATTTTATCTCAAAAATATCTGCCTCACTGTTTACTGTTCAGTCTCCCACAGCCGTATCTGGGCTGTATTAAGTTAATGCTAATGCAAACCCACCATTTCCTACTGCTGCTAGATCACATTAAAAGTGTTCATCTGGCGAAAAACAGAGTGGCTTTTATTGTGAAGCAGTCACAGAAAACAATGAATTTGTCACCACGGTTGCCACTGTTCTTAGAAACAGCATGTGCAAAACAAAACAGTCATTTTGGAACGTTTTGACTGTGGATGCATTTTAAATATTGCAGGGAGCAATGGAACAAGTAGGAGCCTCCACAGTGAGCTGTTAGATGGAGAAAGCAGCAGGCGACAGGCTGCACGTGTCCTATTATAGTGCCCCATTGTTCTGTGGAAAACTACTCGCGCTGTGTGTAGTATTAAATCGCATTTGCAATTATTATTGTCTGACTTCTCTATTAAAACAACATTAGTTTGTTTGGTTGCACCCAATATTCTGGGGCCCGCACTTGCTGTTACCATGCGTGTTGCTAAATCAACCAAGACTGAAATCTTACGGATCATAACTTTAAACCACCAGGAATTAAAAGGCTCTTCCTCCTGATGTTGTGCCTTTCTATTTGCTCTAAATATCCCAGCCTGCATTTTGTCAGTCTCATTTTGTCTTTTTACAGTCGTTTTCCATCAGTTTATTCTTTGCCACATTGCCTTCTTTAAGCAGAAACTCGTCTCACCTCTCCATTCCTGCAGGATCTCCTGTTGTGTCCTGCTCTGAAATTTCGTCCATGGCACTATCATCTCCTTGGCTCCCCTCCTCTTGGGCCAGCTTTTGTCTCCTCTCTACACCACTGCTTTTTTTGTTTCACTCTGCTGCATGTTGCTTTCACCGGTACAGCGCTCTTCCAGTGTTCCCCACTCTTCACTTCTTCCTGCTGCAGTTTCACTCTGCTCCTTCTTTTCATGCGATACGTTTTCCAAGCTGTTCTGCTCTGCTGCCTGATGTTGTCCTGACTTACTCTGCTCCTCTCCCTCCTCCTGTTTGATTATACCCAGAGAGACTTGTTGAAGGTTGTCTGGAGGATCAATGGAGGTCTCCATTTCCACCTCCTCCACTTTCACCTGCACTGCAAAGACTACACAGACAGAATTAAGTCAGCAAATTACCAAAATTATCTCACAGAAATGAGGAAAAAGTGAACAGCATGTTGTATGAGTTTGTCCACTTACTCTCCTGCTCCTCTTGCTCAGTCTTAGGCAGGATGAGAGGCATTTTTGGAGGAAGACTGAGGCCTTCCAGCCCTGGAGGAACGTCAGTGTCAACGACCTCAGGTTTCTGACCAGTATCATCTTTAGCTTGGTCCTGAGAGAGCCTCTTCTTTGCGTTCCTCTTTTCTATAGAAAGCAAAATAAGGAGGTGAAAGAGTAGTTCTATAACTATCAGATGTAAGAAAACACTAAATATGAATCTGGTTTATGTGGCAAGACACAAGACTCCATATACACTTGAATCCAAACTTACTCCTTTTCCCATTGCATTTCTTGTTCTGTGCTGCCTGGTTTTCGATTAAATCAACTGTAAAACAGAATGAAACACCTTTTTATTAAAACAACTTTTATACAGGGTCAAAAACATCTACACAGCACTAGAGGTTAGAGGGGGGGAAACTTGTGATGGAAAGGTGGACAGTTTTCTGCCTCATTTGGTCCATTCCATCAATAATCCAAATTACAGTTCATGCACTTCAATCAGAATAAAGTGGCTCAGATGCCCAGCTGATGACTTAGCATTAACCCATCTCTCGACAACAAACTCGGGGGTATTGCCATTAAATGAGGTGCTTACCGAGTCCAGGAGGCGGCTGGAGCTGGTAGCCCATGAGCTCACACCAGCCGACTGGGTAGATGTCTGGGGACTGGTGGTCAATCCACTGGTCGAACTCATCCTCCCAGCCGTCGAAGTGGATAAGCAGCAGGCGGCCCACGTAGCGTTTCACGGTGGCCACACACACCAGCCGTGGCTCCATCAAGTCCACCGCCTCCAGCTTCATGTTGGGAGAGAAGCCGTGACCTGGATAGTCCTGAAGAAAGACAAACTGCGGGTTCATATGCTGTTTGATGAAGTTTGTTTTTGTACCAAATCAAAACAAACGAATAGACGGATTGCACCCCTAGTACTTGGGTGTATACATTTACAGTTGGGTTCAGAAAGTGATTATCTTGGTATGCCGATATGTTCAAGATGTGACTAAGGCAAACTGTGGGTGTGATCACATTAATATGTTGCTAAAGAGTACAACTTCAAATGCTGCACTAGGTTTGGACTTCCTGACTTACGGCATTGAACAGTCGTGCCGGTGCAGCTTTAGCTTTGGTCTCCTTCAGGTATTTCTCCCAGGTGAAAGTCTGAGAGTCATAACCTGCCAAGACAGAGAAAACAAGTGCTTTCATTAACGGTATACTGCTTGAGTTATTTTCTATAGTCTTCATGGCAAAAAATTGACAACACCTTTCAAGAACAGGATGGTAAAGCAAACTAGTACCAGCTGAAAGTGCACAAGTGGTGGAGACAAAGTGTGAGTTGAAGCAGAGGCTGAATGAATAGGCATGTTTATATTTACCTTGAGGTACCGTGAGAGGGATGTCGTTCTTTTTACAGAAGTCTACAGGAAGGATGGCATGAGATGAGGCGTGGTAACAAAACCAGTCAGAGCCGTTGTTTGATACGGTGCCATCGATACCCACCATCAGGTAGCCGTCTAACAGCACCTGGGAGGAGTGGAGGGTGGCGGAGTCAGAGACAACGAGGACACAGAGGCAACAGTGTAGGAGTTAGTGTGTTTAAGACAAGGTCCAACTAGGTGATTTTTTTTAAAAAACTGACTGCTGCCAATGTAATATAATTTACAACCACCTAATTGTTCAAGCAGATCAGTCTAGTCTGTCCGATGAGGTCTAATCAAGATTAGACAAACACACAAAACCAAACCAACCAGAAATAGCTGTCTTACCTTGTGTACAGTGGCCACACAGATACTACCAAGGTTAAGAGGGTCAATGGCCTCCAGCTTCATTCCTTCCTCAAAGAAACTTCCCTCCATGTAGACAAACCTGGGCTGCAGATCACACAGTGATTGTCAAGAGTTGTGCTAAAGCAACATTATGTAGAGTGTGACTTCCAATATGTATCGAGTGCAGGTTATTGTCACATCAGCAATGGCCAAAAATTCCCTATCACTCATTTCACTCTGACGTCGACTGCCATGAAATAGTGAGTATGTGATTATAGAGTATTTCTATTACTTTCAACATATTTATTCAGTTGCAGGCTAAACTCTCTAATGAGTGTAAAAAAGAAAATATCATCACATCTAAGGACAGGACTACAGGTCTGTAAAAAGAACATCTGAATTATTTCCTAAATTGCAGTTATCAAAATGTGGATTTACTGTCAAGGTTTCCATAGAACGACACAGTGGTAATAAAAAAAGGGTTACAATCAAAAGCAGCTGTTGCGTCTACTTCTGCTTTTTGAATTCATTTGATTTGACATTTCCATACCTTTTTAAAGAGCATGAATGTACTGTCACAGTTACCCCTCAAACCACTGGCAGCAGCTTCCACACTCTTTACTGTAATTAAAAAATAAAAATCTTAATGTTAAAAGACAGTTCAAGACAAGCATGAAATGTGTAATTCCTGTCAGTTTAAAGTATTCCTCAACCTGGGGGAAGAAACCAGCCACAGCAAGTGACAAATTACTAATGGCAAAGATTTAGTTTCATCTATTTACCTACCATATGTGTCAAGGTGGATGGGAGTGTAGAGAGTCTTAACACAAATGGCCTACTGTAAATAAACCAGTGTGTTTGGCAGCCTCTCCTACCTAAATTTATGTGTTTCTGTCTATATTGCATGCTATCAATCATATGTGTGGATAAACTGAATCCTAGACCTTACCAAGTGCTTTAATGGTGTGACCCACTTTGTTGGACCAGCCCATTGGGTGCAGGAGGGGACTCCACATGTGGCACCAGAAATCAGAGACTGCGTTTTCTGGGGCATCGCTTTGGTCAGCATACACCAGCCGCAGGCGGCCACCAATAATCGAGTCTATGATGGCCACGCGGGTCCGACTCACGTGTTTGGGGTCCACCACCTCCACACGCATACCTATTCTGAAAGAGGTCTTCATGTTCTCTGCCAACTAGTAAGGAGGACAGGAGGAAGGTGGCAAAGGGACAGAAATGCTGATTACGTGTTTAATTAATTCAGTGAAATTAAACCATTAAATTAATTTGAAATCATTATACTCTTCACATGTTCAAGACAGATGGGTGACCATTTATGAGCCAAATCATTGTGTCAGCCAGCATCCAGTTTTACCTTCAGGTAGAAGTCAACAGGTAGAGTGTTGGCACCCACCAGCTTCCTCATCAGATACTCTTTCCAATCTGGGATGTTTTGCTTCACATCTATGGACACACATTTGTCAAATTAGAACATATCCTATTGCTAAAATGTATGATATAGACCAATCATTACCTACTTAAATTCATCAGTATGCCCTAATGCCATCAGGAAGCCACTGAACCTTGCAATTATTTTATTCGCTTGCATTAGTGTTTAGTTATTTGACAGGGACAGTGCACATTAATAACATTTCTGAAAATATGCCAGAGTTTGCCAGAAAGGCTAATTTTCATCTGTAGTCAGGCAGGCAATAGTTGAAAGGACAGACATTAAGAATGAAACCATTGAAAATACACTCAACAATAAAAGCAGTGAAAAACATGCAGATAAACCAGAGAATCAACAAAAGCATGACAGTTAGCAACACAGTTAGGCCTTGTGACCATGGTCATGCAGTTCTGTATTTGCATTGCAGTGTGGTTCAGGCTTGAGTGTGAATCCTCACCTTGTGGTGGCACCAGCAGCTTGCTCGTCATGGCGCACCATCCAATAGGGTTCAGCTCTCCCGAAACGAGGCTGGACCAAAAATCATGGCTGCTGTCGTGCTCAAAGCCTTCATATCTCAACAGGACTTTGTATCCTGGAGACAAGAGACGGGGGGAATACTGCTTTATGCATTTAGTTTTGTTATAGATGTTAAAAGGTGCCCTATGGAATTTTCTTGTAAACAAACAAATTTATGTTTACATTCATTGTTACTCATCAAAACGCATTTTGTGTATCATTGAATTAATTTCCCTCCACATAAATCATTTGCAAAGCTGAGTTTTTAGTATTTTAAACCCAGCATTGTTTACATCCATGTTTACTAGATAGTCGTCTTCTTCCCTGCCTTTGCTGGTTAATTGCAGCATATCTTGCCGCGTTACGGAATAGTGTGAAACCACTGGCAGGAATATGTATCACGTATCACCCGTGTGCAAGAATGCATGTACGAGATAAACAAAACGGGGACCTAGTCAGATCCATACCACTACAAGGGGTCAAAAACTCCACAGTGAACCTTTAAGATTGATTAAGAATAAGAAAATAAATGTGACAACTGGTCAATTCCATGCTGTAATGGCCTGCTGAAATAAACAGACAGAGGTACACACCTGCAACCTGGATGACAGTAGCGATCCAGTAGACTTTACTGGGCAGGACTGCATTTGTGTTCAGGACCTCCACCTTCATCCCTACGGCGATGTCATCCCAGTGAGCACACAGGGGAGCCTGCGGGTGGGAGGTGTTTTACGTACTCCGCATTTATTTCTTCATATGCTGGATATTCTTCTCCTGACCACAGCGTGTAAATCCTGAATTTTTTTCCCCTTTCACATCGTAGTTGGGTCAGTTTTTCCACATTTTTTGTGAATTATTGCTTCATTTATGTAGTATCAAACTGTTGCCTTAGCTACCAACAAATGTTGGTCACCTCACATTCATGAGCTGGAGTAACATTTTTCATGCTCTGTGTGTGCAAGAATAAACTTTCTCATAAGCTGGCATAATTGTCCCTACAACAATATTAAATCATATAAATCCCAGAACATTTATCTGTGCGAGAAAACACTTTCTAATTACACTTTGCAGGTAGGACTCACGTGTGGGAAGCAGGACACTGATGCAGCCAGAGAGGTTTCCTTCTCCAAGTAGGTGCCCCACTCAAAACTTGCAGCAGATGCTACAGAATGGAAAGAATAGAGGAATCATACAGCTTAAGTAAGATTTTGTATAATGTTTGTGTACATGTACTGTATGCAGCTTCTAATATCCCCCAACAAGCACCAAATACCAGTAAAGGATTAGTCAATGGCCAAACACAAAATGTATGGCCCTGTTGAGACCTAGTATCTTGTCTCTAGATATACTACAAGTATACTGTAAATGACCGTATGTCATCTGATTTTGTACTGCAATAAAGTCATTTAGATGCCCTGTGTACTTCTGTGTGTGTTTGTGTGTGTTCAGGGCCCTCACCATCCTGTCCTGTTGCGGCTGGAGGGGCTTTGTTCACCTTGTTCAGCACTGTGGCTTTTTTCGTGGGGGGCTTTCCCTGGAGAGAGAAGCACAAAGAAAGATTGTGTGAAGTCATCTCATTGTCCTTATTTCTGTGGCCATTTTACCACTTGAAGCAAGTTGTAGCACATTTTGCCATATGACTGTTTATTTCAAACTGTTGGCATGTACTGCAGGGGGAGGAGAATACTGAGTCAGAAACCAATAACTGCTGTGAAAGGTGAAAACCTTTTAGAAAATTTACAAATTATGGTTACATGTCCCAATATTTAAAGAGAAGACAGAAAGTGAAAAACAGTAGCAGCTTCAAAATGGCAAAACAACTCTTTGGGACTAGATTCATTGCCAGGCAGCCTCTCTTCCTACAAAACTTCTCACAGGAAGAAAAATCTGGCGAATATTTTTTTTCCCTTTACTGCAATATCCAGGTTTTCCAAGAATGTTAGTAATATATACAATCACATATTTCCACTCTTAACATGCAAAACACACACAACAAATTACAACTATAGTTTTCATTATCAATGAATCTGCTGATGACCTTCTCAATTAATCAATGTATCATTAGGTCTATGACAAGTCAGAAAATAGCAAAAAACGTAGATGTCTTGACATAACTTATGTCCATCCAACAGTCCAAAACTCATGGGCATTCAGTTTACTATCATAGGGGACTCAAAAACCCCCCAGCTAATATCCACATTTGAGAAGTCAGAACCAGTCAATGTTGTCAACTTCTCTTAAAAATGACTATCAATTATCAAAATTATTGCCAATAGATTAGATTCAACTTTATTGTCATTACACATGTACAAATACAATGCAACGAAATGCAGTTTAGGTCTAACCAGAAGCGCAATAAGTGCAGGATATAGTGTGTGCATAAATGCAGGATAGAGCAGTATTATGAAAATATTTTACAAGTGGTACTATGGACATTGTATACAGATGGCATTATTATACACAGAAGTATACTGATGGATATGTACAATAATGAATTGGACTGGGCAGAACAGTAGTGCAATGAATATAAAGTAGTGCAATTTATGGAATACATTTCTATCGTTTCAGCTCTGGTTTGAATCAAATGTGCAACAAAATGATCCTAGTATAAAAATGTTGCATTTAATGACAAAATTCAGTCAATTCAGAGAAAATTCAGTTATAAGTTAATAGTAATAAAGTTCAGATAAATAATAAAATGAGAAAAAAAAAATCTAAAAACCATATTTAATGCTGCTGTGATCTCATATTGAGCTTGCTGCAACAGATTTTTAACATTAATTACCATTCACATTTGAAGGAATTCTGCTTTTTTAATTACTGGTTGCTTTGCAGGTGCTGTCCTGTCTCTAAGTCACAGAAGGGGGAAGAAAAAGAAAAAAAAAGTATCTTCTCATTACCATCACCTACCAGCTGATCCAGGTAAATGACACCGGCGGTGGGGTCACCTGTCTCAGAGGTGTGTGTGGCTCTGAACTGGGTGGGGACGGCGGTGGCCTTGAGGAGCCGGGCCCGGCGGCTCGGCAGATCCGAGCAGTCGTAGTAGTCGTCCGGCTGAAAGTGCTTCTGGCAGACGAACAGCTTGCTGAGAGCGTGGAGCGGAGTGCTTACATCCATGCTGAGCGCAAACAGCCACTGCCTCAGTCTCTCTGGGTCGCCGAGTGGAAACCGATGAAAGACGAGGTTCGGACGTTTTGTGGTGCAGCATGCATCAACGCAACACGTGTGAACCATTTGTTTTAATATACAGACGTTGAATTAAAGAGTGAAAAAGAGTCAGACACGCCCGCAGACAGCCTCTCTGGTCGGCACAATGAGTTCAAGTCCAGCGCGGTCTTCTTCTTCTTCTTCCCCTTTTTTCTGCAATGGCGACCGGTTGACAGCTTTTTGCAAAATACTGCCACCATTTGTTCGTAATTATAAATTATCGAACTATAACTATACACCAACAACTTAATAAATGTAATATACTCAACATCAACGTCTCTTGGTTTCCAAATTTGTATAAAAAACGTAATGGTGCAGCCATAAAAACGTGGAGTCTTGGATTTGAACATTACACTCAGTGTATTACATCATTTAGCGTCAACTGTCAAGTGACAGAAGTTTTTGACAATCGATTAACCATTTGAGTTATTTTCCCAGTTCCAGCTTCTCAATTGTGCAGATTTGCTGCTTTTCTTTGTCCTAATGTGATAGTCAACTAAATATCTTTGGGTGTTGGACAATTGGTCAGACAAAACAATCAACGTGAAGACATCACCTTTGGCTTTAGGAAATTGTGATGGATATTTGTCACATTTTTCTAACATTTAAGATGAATTGATTAATTGAGAAAATAATTGGTAGGTTAACCAATAATGAAAATAATTGTTAGTTGCAGCCTATAGAGCCTAGAGGGAATATATGATCCTGTCTGAAAGTGTGGAATAAGATGATTTTTTCAACCATAAAGCTACTTAAGGGGAAACAAAAGGGGCAAACTGGATGTTAATGTGTTTCAAATTTCAATTTTGTGGGGCTTTGAACAGCACACACAAACCTGTAACTTGGTGAGGTACACCTGAAATTTTAAAATCTCAACAAATCAGCGAGAAGACCAAGATCTCATGTACTGGATGCGCAGAACTTCTACATGATATAAGAAGAATGCAGAAGCTTTATAGGAGCCTCTACAGTCTACCCTCTGAGAAGAATGGGAACAAAAGCGGCAGTAGTGCTAGTAGTAAAGAGGACAGTGAAGGAGCTTGAAGAAAAAGAAGAGAAGGGCAGCTTCTGTCTGTGCCTCAAGAGGAAGGATATGAGTTGGGAAATAAAGAACAGCTGGACGAAGTCCAGTGAAGGGAGATGTCAGAGACAACCCTGTCACTGCTTCTCTATAAGTGAGATTTGGGTATCGGAAATGTTCTGGTTTCCGTTTGTAGTCAGAGTAATATTGACCAATCGCGTTTGAGTGGGCTTTGGTTGCATGCAGGTAAACTGCATGGTCTGTAGAGAGAGCAAAAGAGGCGGAACGCTTTGGCCAAAATGCAATCTCTGAACCCACCAGCTATCGTTTGACGATGATTTATCTTTTTATCAGTCTCAGAACCCTAGTGATGAGCTTTTTATTAGCCTTTTTTAAATTTATCTGCATTCAAATCATCGTGAGACAATAGCCGGTGGGTTCCAAGATTGCTAATCGGACTGTAAACAATGGCCGGCGCATGGAAGACAAGTCTTGGCCCAGATATCCGGATATATTTGTTATCCTGATATCCAGATATCCGCCGTTCTCTTTATACATCCATGATATCTGCTGGCTACACTGGAAGCCCCAAAACTTTGGCTGTTGCCCCCAGAGGCTAAATAAAAAAGTTAATGTAATTATTCAATTAAGCAAAGCAATTAACTACAATTGACCCATTGGTGCTGCTTAGTGATCAACAGTACGAGAGTGTGATTGTACTGTCCTGCTCTTTGTGTGTTTAACTCAACAAATAAATGAAGCTGTGAGTCGCGGCAAAAACAGATGCATGCTCAGCAAATCTTCCCAGTATAAGAAAATAATGGTTTTACATTGTGATGTGCATTATGCAAAAGAATACAAACTTTTGCTTTTGGGCGAAAAATAAAGCTCTTCTTGAAAACAAGTGAACTGAAAGACTGTAAAGTCATAACAACAAACACCAGTAGGTATGTATGAAGAGCTCCACTCCAAAATGTTACAAGGCAGCAAACAAATTCATCATTCAGTGTGGTTTGTGGGCAGCAACATCACATCTTTTTCTCACCTGCAGACGTGCCAGTATGGAGGACTTCTTGGAGTTTGATGAATAAGAACGTGAACAGGATATACTGCAGAAACGTTTGGTCTTCGAAAAGAAGGTGCTAATATTGCCGGTAGTGCCACACATCTCACAAACCACTGTAAAGATAAATAAATAAATACATTTTGTATAAAACATCATCTAACTCCGTCACTCCCTTTAACAATGTTAAAATGGCATTTAAATGAACAGACAGAAAAGTGACATTTTGTCTCTCAACCCTTGTTCTCTTGTCTCCTTGTTTGCACCTCACCTGGTCGTTCTTCTCTGTTTTTTCCCCCCGGCTTCACCCCTCCTCCTATCAGATGATCTTTCTCACCTCCTCCATCAGTGTCATCAAACTGAATGGGCGCCATTTCATTGCATTCTGCCTGTGAAGAGAAAAACACAGAGTGGTAAACAGAAAGCATGAATGTGACTCTGACATCACACATGTAAACAACCAAGAGGCTTGTTTAAAGCTTTCAGAATGACACAAACTCTCTCTTTCTCTCTGCAGTGACATTTTCTGAGCCACGATAACAACAACTCACACTTATGGTACGCTCTTTTGGCTCAGCTGTAATGCCCCGGTGTTGGATAGCAGGCAGGCACTTGCTACAGCCCACTCCAGTGCAGGAGAAACAGTGCGGACGGACGAACACTGTAGGAGCAGCTCCGGGCCTCAGCTTCAGAGCCCCTGTGGATGGTCTGGGCTCAAAGTACTCCTTGCCAAAATGGTCGCTGCAGAGGTGAGAGTTGGGTGTGGCGACCCACTGGGTGCGGGTACGCTGGACCTGCTTCTCCCATTTGTGAAACTCCTCAAGGTCCTTGGGGAATTTAAACAGTGTCACGCCATCTTCTGCAGTTTTGCCGCATCCATAGGCAACACAGTGGTAGGGCATTGTGTGTTCTGCTCACGAGAGGATCATCAATGCCTCAGAGTTCAAAGCAGGATCTACAGCCAAGACATCCTTTCTTCTTTTGAGTTGCAGGGTGTTGTTCTATGAGCTCTGCAGAGGAAAGTGATGATTGTATTTTACAACTTGCAGACAATTTACTAATTCTACCACAGAAAATACATTCTGTAACATTTACTTTTAGATAACGCCAATTTATATGATATCTATGCTGTTTCTTGATCCAATATTTCTTAGTCTTAAAAACTGCCTTACAGTTAAGTGATTCAGTAATATCAATGTGCAATGAATGATGAATAATGTCTCTTGCCGCCTGGTTATTATATTCACATTAGAAATAATAGTTTTCTCATCCGTATTGTCTGAAATAACCAATATGAAAATACTGTTTGATCACTTACATTGTATTGATTGGTTAAGAATCTTGATATTTGATTTTATCAATAACATAAAGCCCTAAACACAGAATATAAAATAGGTGAACACAAAGTAAACGTCATTACCAGGTCCAACCCGCGAAATAACAACCACTTTAAAATAAATGTTCCTGTTTAACCCACTGTTATGAGCTAATTGTTACAGCTAACAGGTTTATAAGTGGGCTAATCAAAACATAAACCAAAGTGTGACTAGCTCACATGCTACTGTACATGCAAGCTAATTGCTAATAGTGCTATCAGCACGTTTGTCCAATTATGAAGCAGCAATTCGCTTGTTATAAATTTAAGTGACTACTTACTGAGGCTAATACTGTCAATGCACCCAATGAAATGTTTCATACAACTGCTAAACTATTTGGATATAAAGTTGTTTAACTATCTTCGTAGCCCCCCCAGCACTGTATAGTGGTCACCTACATTTGACGTCATCGTAGTTTCTTCATACGCACGGACAAGGCATCATGGGAGTTGAGGTTTTAGCAGAATTGGAAGCGAACCACATTCAATTGTTCTCCTAATCTCAAATGAATTAATGTACAGGCATAAAAGTGTTAAGATGTTGGCTTAATAATTAAAGTAGAAGTTAGTAGTGAAGGTGGTAGTATTTAAACGCTTTAGTGGTTGCCTTGCCTGGTCAAATAAGGAACATTAGCCTACTTACTTTTATAAAAACTTTTAAAACCTCCAGTACTCTGTAGCTTTGCATCTGCAGTATAGTATTTTTTTGTTTATTTTGTACCAAATTGTCATATTTACAGAAAATACACGTATGCATGCCTATTTTTCTGTATATTTCTACAACATTTCTGATTTATTTATCTGTCATTCTATTTGTGTGCTTGTGCAGTGAGCTAAAATATGTAATAACTGCATGTTATAATTTATGACTTTGTAAAATTACATTTTTTGTATTCTTTGATTATTATATTGGCTGCTCCACAGACAGTAAGATGTTTCCTTTTTCAATACACATGCATAAATATTGAGAAAAAAATGAGGACAGGTTGATGATAATCCAACAGCCATCATGAGCAGAAACACTTTAGCAATTAAGCTCAGTATAACTCCAAGTAAAGCCCAGCGTGAACACTGACATGAAAACCAAAAAGGTACTTATAGTAAAGTCTGCAACTTAGTGTGAGCCCAACAGGAACTGAGGTATTCACATATTCAGGTAGAGTTTGTGGGCATACTGAGAGTTTGGGCATAAAATATAAATATTACTGATATCCAGGAATTACTTTCAATACTGAAATTACAGTCAACATTAAATTACAATGACACTTTAGTTATAATGCATACTCTTGTATTATACTCCCTTTAATTGAACACACATGCAATTTAGGTAAATAAACATTTAACGTTTCACAGTTATGCAACAAAATTGCTTTGTTGCTTTTAATCTACACATATTTAAGTGTATGTAGGTATTCAGTTAGCTATCTCTGTACGCTTTTCTTCACCTGCTGTTCAGCATACTCTTGTCTGTGTCAACACCACAGCACCTTATTCTCAGAGGATTTTATCAGTGCGGTTTGATAATTATGGACTCTGCTGAACTGCCCTTGCTCTTTTTGTCCTGCCGGTGGCAAGCCCTAAGGAAAGCAATGTTAGTCAGTTGGTCTGTCCAATGTGGAGCAAGATAATTTGACACCTACAGGCAAAATTCCTCTGAGATTTGTAGGGCTTTTATGGTATTGTTTACTCCCTGTGATTTTGGTGACTCCGTGACCTTTCCTTTTGCTTTTATGTTTGTCCATGCCAGGCTAATAACAAAATCTAATGGCAGGTTTTCTATTCAATCTGCTGTGGATATTAATGGTCCTCAGAGGACGAGCCTAGTATTTTTTGTGTTAACATCAGTAATGTTTTTCAAAATAGAAGCAAAACTGTTTTTTCAATTAAGATCAGCTGAGAAATGTTTTCATCGGCAAGTAAAAACTCTCAATTGTGTTTGCAATATACAGAATACCTGTATTTCATGTGTTAAAAAACTGACTGGGCCTTTATCACAGGTTTAGGCCAGGTTTGTCGTGGTAGGAAAAGCAAACATGTTACTAATAACATTAGCGATGGCTCTGTTCTATTCAAGTGGGGGTCACAGCTTACTGGGGGTAAGCTGTGACAGTGTGACAGCGTGCCAACATGCACAATACCAGGACCCTGAAACTAAAGCAGCTAAATGGAATTCAGCCATCATTAATTTGATTATTTACACCTGTGCTTTTCCTATTGTGACATGTAAAAATCTCCTCAATGAAGAAGGCCTATTTCCAAAAGAGCATTGCTGAATTTATCTAATCAAATAATAAGATAAGTCAGGCACAAGTATTTAGACTTCCTTCGACTTACACTTACTTCTGTATATTCAAATGTATTCATTAGGATAAACCCCTTGAGATGCACCATCTCGTTTTTGAGGTGGTCCTAACATCTATCAATATCACTACATAACAACAGAGGAGTGACAAAATAAATACAAAATAGAAATACAATTATCAATACGACAACGTACAGAAAGACAACAGACAAACAAAAACATTATAATTAGTAATTAATGAAAACCTAGAGAACATTACAACCAGAAGGTGGCAATAATAGATAAGCAGCAGTGTGTGAGTGAATCACCAAATTCAAATACAATCAGGTATAAACATCAGGTACAGTATATACACAAGGTGACAGCTTCATTGATAACACGAGCAGTCCATCTCAAAGTAAGAAGATAGGGCGTGCTTAAACATAGTGTGAAGTGATGAAATGGATCTGATATCAACAGGTAAATTATTCCAATAATCTGTGATAGTATATAAGCACTTCCAAGCCAAAACATTACAAATTATATCATCAAATTAATTTAATTTATTTTACATTATCATCAATACAGGTCTAAAACCTTTCACTGACAGTTACAGTGACCAGTTTATATATCACTAATGGCCATCATCCGCATACGTGTGTACATATAAAACAGGAAACTACAAGCATACTTACAAACATACACATACAGTATGTACACAATACATGCACAGGTAATGCGCTGCAAATGCAAGTAATGTGATTTACTTGCATTTGCAAGTGTGATTTATTGAGCGCTAAACAGCCATTAATGTAATGTGCTGAAAAGGTGCAACACAGCACACTGGGGGGGTGTTAATGGAGGGTTGAGATTGTATGGAAAGATTGCTTTTGAGTTTCTGCAAAATGGAAATGGAAAATATGTTCCAGAATAAACACAGCATCCCATTTCCTCACAATATCTCTCATTTTTGTTTTTTTGATAATGAGAAGGTCTCATATGTCTTAAAATCTTTAGGCACTATCTGATACATTGTTGGCTAACCATGGCATGCATGGGCCAATTGATTACTATAGCCTGGTGGTAATACTCAGGCTACATGGCAGTGATATTACAATAGGCCAAAGATGGATGTATCAGCCTTCCAATTCTATCAAAGAAATCTGAAATTCGTCTGGCCGTCCTCTCAAGTGAATTGTTTCCCTTCTTGTGATTAAGCGGTTGGTTTTCAAAGTAATGGTGCAGTACCAAACCCACTGTTCACAAACTAACCTAATGTCAATCAACACTCTCCTTGTGTTTGCTCTTCATTATTTACAACTTTTTGGATTTTTATAATCCACTTACATCAACTATATTTCTTCATTCATTTATCTAATTATACTGCTGACAGATTAGCCTATTGTTTATGTTGTCACTTCTGGGACTCCATACACTCTGCTATGGTCTCACCACCAATTGAATATCATAAGCTTGGCAAAGGTAGATAGGATAACAATATATTTTGCAGGTGTCATGTTATTATGTCTACTCGTTTCCCCTTTGAAAGGTAGACTCTTAAGCTATTTGGGTCCAGAGTAGGGGTGATGGAGTGAAGCAATAAATGTAAATAAAAAGAAGTCTTTATGTTAAGACGGCGTAGTCCCTCATTCGTCCAGGAGTGTTCTATCGTAGAAAAGGTTTCAGTCGTAGTCATCTGGACACTGTTTTCAGAATCAAGACGTTTCGGCTCCCATCCGGAAGTCATTCTCACGTGATCAAGTGTCCAGATGACTACGACTGAAACCTTTTCTACGATAAGTCTTTATGTTTGTATTTTAACCAAAGTTGTATGCGTGGTTCCTGGTTAAGGCTGGATTACTGACCTGGCAGAGGTGGCAACTGCCACAAGACCCTAAAGGCCACAGGTTCACAGTGCGTCAATCGGTTTGTCATAATTTGCTTAAAAGCACATTTGTGTGGGAATGTGCACCATTTAAACACTTTATAAATTTGGAAGCAAGTAACTGACACAAAGTTGTGAGTAAATTTTTTTTTTCAGATCCTGTACAGACTCTGATAACTTTGCTTCAACAATTATGTATATGAAAAATGAGCATAGTAGGCAATGCTGATCACTGGCAGAGTTGGGGCCAGAGAATATTTTTATCCTCTGGCCCACTAGTGGGTTAATCCAGCCATGGTCCTGGTACTGTGACTGGGCATGATACCTATAGACTGCCAGGGTTTGATTCCCAGTGTTATGGTCCTGTCCCCAAGTGTCATAATTCACTGATGTGGTTGTTAAATGATAAAGCAGGTTTGGTGAAGCCTTCATATAGTCTTTTTCATGGAGTGGAATGCCATGTTTTGATAGCAGATCAATGGATGTGACAACTTGTAAAATATTAAAACAGCATACAGTGCCTGCAGCATACAGTGCCTGCAGAAATTTAGAAATTTAGATACAATTCTGATTGTAATCTTTTGGCAACCAACGGTTTTTCTTCAGATGGACTTTAAAAATCAGAGGACAGAGGACCTATGGGGCCTTGTGGCCATGTGCTGTAGAGAATTTATAGATTAGGAAAAGTTGTTATTTTTCATAAAACCTGCAACCTGTTCAATTAAGGGAACATTTTTCAGTTAGAATGATTTGCAGTCTTACTTATGACTACGTCAATTGAGTTCACCTTAAAAAAAATTTAACTGAAAATGAGAAAAAATACCCCACAGTGATAGAAGCTCATGTTTTTTCAAATAATGACCACATGCAGTGTATATTTTTAAAGTCTGTATAGACCATTTAATAACTTATATGAATACAGTATGCATCTCCAAAAGGCCTGACTCAAACAGGTGTTTAATATACTTTACTCCTCACCGTGCATCTCTAGCTGTAAAATCCCACTCTTTCCCACTGCTGACAGCAAACACATTTGTTTTCTTCTTTTACAAACTGTTTTTGCCCCACTGGCCAGTCACTAAGAGGCCAAACACATTTCAGATTCACAAAACTTCTAAATTCTAGTATAGGTCATGACTTTTGATAACATTAAATCATCCTGTATTGCAGGGAAACATGTAAGAGAGTACATGTATTCCCAAGGCATCTACATCTTTTCATTTGATGTAATGGTGCAATGTAATTAAAAATGACATCTTTGGTTTAACTATTCAATTCAATATAAGCATAATATTACTGATATTAATTACTTTATTAATTACTAATATTAAAGGATATGTGGAACAAGCAGATAAAAGATATACAGTAAATGTGACGCTGTCATACAATGTGGATTTTTTTATCTAACTTTAAAGCTATGGAGGGTGTTTTGGTAAACATTGAGAACACACTGAGTGTTCATAGGTTAAGATGAACCTGTGTGAATAAGACCGTGGAGAACCTATATTGAGCATGTACACTGTAACAGCTCTTGTGCTGCTGTAAGTGTAGGTTGAGAAGAAAATGTTGGCTTTTTAAACTGGTCATTGCTTTGCCGTGGGAAACCTTAAAAATGAAAAATGAAGAGCATTTACTTTTAAAGGCTGAATAAATACTCAACAAGTGACAGAGTAAAGGCTGATGACTGTTTTGGTGCAAGAACAAGACAGAAAGAATAGTTTTTGACTGAGGGCTTAATGAATGGGACAACACAAGAATAGGCTGAGAAAATTGTATTCTTCTGTGCTGTATGATAGAGGATTTACAAATGTATGCATGGAGCCACCATTCTGCCTATGAGAAAGCAAACAAAACAAAATATGTATGGCAGGATTGAGTTTTTAACTTAGTGAATGTCAGTTATTGAGGAATCAAGTTCCACCAAGTCTTTCCAGATATGCATACCGCTTTCAGTGTTTGTGAATCCACCTTGGTCTGCTGCACTTGAAGTTATTGTAAATGTTTAATTTGCTCTTTTTAAAGGTCTCAGCTGCAAAACTGATTAACAAGTATATTACTTGCATTTAAAATAACTGTTTAACATAATCAAACTTTAATCTTTGCAACTAAACATCACCAAAAAACAGATGCAAGCTCAGGTTGCTGCAAAGATTAATTTCATAATGAATAAGTAGTCTTTTTTTTTCTTTTATATGCACAGCCCAGCGAATAAGCATTATACTTTATCCACCATTGCCGCTGCACATTTGTCAGCTTTATTTTATTATTTGCATCCCCTCATCTTTACCCGCTGCCACCAGCAGCACCACCATCACTTCGCAGGCAAACAAGCCGTTTCTGCCCGACATTATCTCCATCCAGACTCCGCTGGAAAGGAGGTTGAAATGACGGATGCAACCATGGAAGAGAGACCCGGGGACAGTTTATTTACATCCGAAGAGGCTGTGTAAGTTTAGAGGGAAGCCGCTGCGTGTGTCTCCCTCTTTACTTTCACCGACCCCCTCCTCCTCCTCCTCCACTGGCAGAAATTTATAAAGAACAAAAAATCCGACGAGGGAGGGAGGGGGGTTGATATACGCTGAGGCTGAAATCGAGAGGCGAACCCAGGGAAAGAGGAGTAATTTGTACACGGGACTTTCCCCCTCTTAGTCCCCCAAAAGGAGGGGGAAAAGTCGCAATATTGGAAACGAAAAGGAACGAGCTTCTAAGGGCGTGAAAACGTCTGCAATTGTGGATACTTTATATATTTTTATTTCGAAAAAATATGGCCGAGAACGTTCTGGACTCTGGCCCGCCTTCAGCCAAGAGGCCTAAACTCTCCTCTCCGGCACTTTCCGCCTCCGCCAGCGATGGAAATGGTAAGTATTGTTTTATGATATCATTTGTTATGGTATTATTCGTTAAGTTTGGTAATTTTCGGCGGCTTGGGTTTACTTGAAAGAGGAAGAAGACGCGGGATTACTCCTCTGTTTTTGTCGTAGCTTGCTAATGTTAGCTTGCTAGTCGTGAATGTGTGTGTCGGACGTGAAGAAGAGCTCCCCCAGCTAGCTCGCATGCTAACAGCCATTTTAGCCGGAGGTAGCTCTGTTAGCCATTCGGCTAGGTTAGCTAACCGAATGTGGGTCCTCAACTGACGGTCCCGTGTCTAATGGCTACTTTAGCCGGGCTGATAGTAAGTCCAATGCCAAGCCAACTCATGGTAAAGTTTTTGGTGTCTTACAGTTGTGCCAAACTGACAGTCTACCCCCATTCTGTTATTTGAGTTTTTAAGGCTTCTAACATCTAAAACAATCTGTTTTGTCGCCCCATCAGAACTCGGACCCTTTCCCAACTAACGTTAACGTTAGCTAACGTTACCGTTGATAGTGTTCGTGAAAGCAGATGTTGCCGTTGGTGGTGGGGATAGCCTTGTGGGAGAGCTAAATTTAGGCCCACGGGTCCGACTGATCGTTCAATTTGCCATTGTTGGTGTGTTTTTTGTGGATGGCGTGTGACAGCAGCTGGAATAGTGGCCTGCGAACAAAACTGTGGAGCATGGACAGCGCCATGCCCAGCCACTGCGATATTAACCAGCGAGTCAAGTTAGCAAGCAAATACTGCTCCAAGCACGAAATATTCACCAAGATTTAATCACTTAATGATTAATTCAATCATTTCACCATGGACAGCTGCATCTTAGGCTGTCCACTCAGCTAAGGTTGTTAGTGGCAGTCAACATCTGCTTTACGGTTAAATCATCCAGACGCTGCACACGTTTAAGTTACCTTGCATGATATTTTTTGAGGATCAGTGCAGTGCTGTCAAGAAAAGGATCTATTTATAAGGGATGCAGTTTATTGCACTCAAATTGATTGTCTTCTAAGGTTATTTGTAACACTGCCATGCAGCGTGTTTATAGTTCATTTGAGAAATAAAAGCATATGACGTGAAATTGGTTTTAGTTTTTGCATACTCTCACCTGTTTCTGTGATTGTACTTTCAAAAAGCAGTGTGTAAATAATGTTTGCTGCTTATGACAATGTGTTAATTTTCAGATTGAGTTCATTAAAAGTTAGGGCTACAATTGTAGATTATTTTCATTGTAGATCAATCATTTAACAATTCGTCAGAATGAAAAAACAATGGCAAATGACCATCACAAGGGACCTGAGCTCAAAGGGATGTCTTCATCGCTTAATCTGACCTGTAACCAGAAATCTAAAGTATTCAGTTTGTAGTTATATGAAACAGAAAAAAACACATTTCACTTTTACGTTCTGTAATGAGCAAAATCTCTTGTATTGTAGCTAGAAAAATATCTTGAACAACTAATTGAATGTTGGTTGGGTGAGTTAGACAATATGTGGTACCTTTTTACAGTGTTAGAAAAAACATTGATTTATGGAACAACAGATATCAGCACTTAATTAGATTCATTACCTTGAGAAAGTTGGGGGTGTGGGCTTTTTGGTCTTGATGTCCATCTGAAAGATACAGTAAGATACATGATGTCCATCATGTATCTTTCTTGATTGCCTAAGCTGTGTGCTGCTGAACTCAATAGATACTGACTGACACAGTGAGTGTGCCTCTCCACTGACTTGGTTCCATTTTGTTGCATTACTTCTATGAACTGGTCCATTCGTCACCTTGTCTGTTCAGTCCTGTCTTTGCAACATGTTGAATCACTTTACTGGTCAGGGAATCTCTGTGTGTGTGTTTGCATATATGTTTGTGCAGGCAGCTTCATACACACTGAAGTTCTTCTGGATCTCACCTGTAGTTAGTGCTCAGTTGTGTTGTGCTCGATGGCATGTTAGTAATTTCTGATGGGAGTAAATTGGTCATACACCTGTAAACAGCTTTTACCAGTTTTTAATGTCAAGCATTCAATTGCATTTTCACTCAGTCATGCTGAAAAATTGAGGATTATACCAGCTTAACATGGCTGTGGCCCTTTTTGTCCTCCTCTCACCCTTTCCCTGCTTTGTCTCCTATCTCACTGTGTCCCCCCCTCCTAAACTTTGCATTTCTTCCCCATTTTAGATTTCGGCTCACTGTTTGACTTGGAGCACGATCTCCCAGATGAGCTCATCAGCTCTAATGAACCTGGCCTGGCCAATGGTGGGGACCTCAGCCAGTTGCACACCACTCTGGGAGGTGGACCTGCAGGGCTAGGTCCTGGAGGAGGCAGTGGAGGGGCAGGAGGTATGGGTCTTGGGCTTGGACCTGGAGGGGTTCCTGGGGGTGTTGGCGGAGGCCAGGATGCAGTGGCCAAGCACAAACAGCTGTCCGAACTTTTGCGGTCAGGGGCACCCACCTCGACCCAACAAGGGCACCAAGGAGCCATGGGCAGCCCAGGAGGCCCCACTGCCATGGGGCAACACTTGGCGAACATGAAGGCATCCCCTGGCCAGGGGCCTCTGCAGATGATGGGCCAGGGGCAGCAGCAGCAGCAGCAGCACCTCTCCCCTCAGCAGCAGGCCAACATGATGCAGCAGCAACAGAATACTGCAGCTGGAATGATGGGTGGCATGAACAGGGCCATGATGGGAGCACAGCAGAAAGGCAATAATGGACAGCAGCAGCCAGGCATGATTGGGAGCCAGGTGATGAATGGCTCCCCCAGGATGGGCTTTGGGAATCAGGGGATGGGTGGCAACAGCAACCTGTTGGCTGAGACCCTACAGCAGCAGGGAGCTGGGGGCCAGGCTGGGATGAGAGGCCAGCAACCTGGAGCAATGAACAAGGTAGGGACTCCTTCAATTATAGAAATGTTATTCTTTTCCTATAGAGTTGGTTTAATTGCATGTGAACAGTTTCATTTATTTTTAAAAATGTGATACAATTTATGGAACAAAAAGGTTGTAAATGCCATATTGGATGAAAATAAAATCTTGTAATTCAAGTACATTCTCAATGTTGTTCTCCCCAATAGTCATTTGTTGAACTTGCATAATCTTCCAATTAATCCTCAAAAACCTTAACTTTTTAAACAGAAACATGGACTAATTTAGGCAAGCTTATAATTATTAAAGGAATCATCACTTGCATTTCATCATTTAGTAAGTACAGTTGATGACGACAAATGTTGGTATGTGATTGATGATTGATTGTAGGTCAAGACCATATGTTTATGTACAAAACCTATTCACAAATTAAATTTTGCTGTTGTTTTTCCTTTTAACTCAAGCTACTTTATTGCAGGCTCTAGTTTGGTTGTCCACTCAGAAGAGATGCTTTTTCCTCCTATACAACCACAAAGTAGTGCTTTGGGTCCATGACCGTATCTCTGTATTTTAACAACCATGAGCTATGCATAGCATGCTTTTGTTTGGATGTGAAGTAGCAAAAAACAGGTCTGCTTGTGTGATTGACAGTCCCACAGGAGTGACAGTAAAAAATGTTGCAGCAGCAGGCTGCTGCTGAATGAATGTGGTGGAGACACTGATGTTTTATTTTGCCATAGAGATCAAAAGCAGTGTCTCCAGGTTAGGTATAGGAAGCAGTAAAAGAAAAATAAAATGGAGCTTGTGAAGGCGATTGACGGAATAAGGAGAGGAAAGAAACGGGTACTGATGAGGAATAGATCAGTTATTTCTTTTTTTTTTCAAATAACTCCCTCAGTGTACAGAGAGAGAAAAGGGGAACTATTCATGTCAGATTGCCATTGCACACTCTGCTGGCTACTGTTACTGCTGTTGATTTTATATTTTAGTTTGCATATGTTTTAGATGAATTTCTAATTATTTAATTACACATTACTTGCTTCTGTAACCTGATTAACTGATTTAGATGTCTCCCTTCAGTAAGTGGTAAAAACATATGTTCTTTTGGGAAATGAAAACTTCTGTTTTGGCTTTGATGGAGTTCATGTTGTGAGGAAATATCCTCAGGTCCTGCTCATTTAACAGCTAGGATTTGAGATCTTGCAGAGACACTGGAAGATTATGTTGCAAACTGCCAGAACACAAAATACTAGTACAAGTACAGTTCAAATGCTATGACTGATAATTGTTGTCTTACTTTGCCTGATGCATCCTACATCACTCTCTTCTACGTTTCATATCTCCTCATTATTCTCACTAACTTCTATCTGTCTCCTCATTTTCCTTTTTTCCTCCTAGATGGGGATGATGGGGAACCCAGGTGGCCCTTTTGGAGGTCCGTATGCAGGGCAGGGGAATCAAGGTCTGGGAGGCGCAGGGCTGGGCCCTCAGCTCCAGAACAAAGGTCCCATGGCCAACAGCCTGGCCCAGTTCAATGTGGACAAGAAGCCCATGCAAGGAATGGCCACCATGGTAGGGAACAAATACAAACCAACTGGAAAAATGTTTGTGTGTCATATGCAAGAATGAGTACTATAATTATTTTACCAAATTCACAGATTTAAGTATCAAAATCAAAGTGATCCCCCCCACTTCACTTACTAGGGCTCCCAACAGTCACAAACAGGTGTGGGCGGTCCTTCTGGTGCACCTGTGGGAGGAGCCCCAGGGATGGTGCCCAACGCGCAGGCAGGTCTGGTGGGTCCCGGTACCCAGGTTTCTGCAGCATCTGCTGCAGCTGGAGCACCACCCACAGCTGACCCCGAGAAGCGCAAGCTAATCCAGCAGCAACTGGTGCTCCTGCTTCATGCACACAAGTGCCAGCGGCGGGAGCAGGCCAACGGTGAAGTCCGGCAGTGCAACCTTCCCCACTGCCGCACTATGAAGAACGTCCTCAACCACATGACTCACTGCCAGGCTGGCAAGTCCTGTCAGGGTGAGTAGAAGGGATGCTGCATGCTCCTGCACTCAGAGAATGATGTTTCCCTGTGTTTGACAAGCATGCTTGTTACAGAAATAATTCAAGTGTTATCAAGGATAACACTTGAATTATTTCAAGTTATTTTATCTTTTATATTATAATCAACAAATAAGTGAGATCACAATCAACCTGTATTTATCCAGTTAACAAATATTGTCTGTGTTGACCCACTTTTATATTGCTTGTACCTCATTGTGTGACTCCAGTGTCGTCCAAAAAATATTAAACACAAGGAAGCCATATCAAATCAGTTGATATATTCCTTCATTACAGTGGACATGGCCAGTGTAGTTTATTCTGAACACTGATTGTTGTGATTTACTTTCTGTAGAGTAGCTACTCTGTAGAGTGGGCAGATGTCACCGTGCACTGATTTGCAAGGTTGATGAGCTGAAAGAAATTAACTACACTGGCTGTGTTCCTCCTTGTGAAGGTATATGTCACCCAATGCGGTGGTATAGCTCTTAGGCAAACGGTGCAGGAGGCATAAGCTATATAAAGTTGTGACCACACAGACAATACTTGTTAGTAGATTGTTAGTTTGTTTTGGGTAATAATAAGATAAAATAACACCAGCATTAGGTTAACTTCATAACGGTTTTCTGTGTCTTGTTGATTCAGCAGCTCTTTTTAAGTGACAGGCAGGCATTTCTAATTTAATTTCATCTTTTTTTTCTCCCCTTGACCTCACTTTGTTTTATTCTTGTTCTTCTGCCTCTTTCCCCTCCCTCATATACCATTTGTGTTTACCAACTCTTCCTGTCTTTCTGCCCTTTTTCATCCTCAGTTGCTCACTGTGCATCATCAAGGCAGATCATCTCCCATTGGAAGAACTGCACGCGACATGACTGTCCTGTCTGCCTGCCACTGAAGAATGCTGGGGACAAGAGGAACCCACAGTGTGAGTGTCTGTATCTGACCAAACAACGCAATACTTTACTTTTGTTCACACTACACTGTACGTCTTAATGGTATCATATTGTGTTGTTGTTATATCATCATCAATTGTACATATTTTATGTGATTTTGTAAATATATTGATATGGAAAGATATTGGTAGTAATATTGTGATGTCAATATTGCCTAGCCTTACTTTGTGCTGGATTGGAACCCACAACCTTGGCAGTATTAGTGAGCTAAACATAATCTACTGTGTACTAAACAATAATATGATTTGCAGTATGAGTTTTGGCTGAACTTTGCACAAATGTTCTGAGTTTTCTTAAGCTTTGTTTTTTTTTTTTATATTCTGGCGAACAGATCAGATGTATTATTAACCCTTTCCTCTCTTTTTCTTATGTCCTCACAGCTCTACTTGGTGCGCCCGGTGCAGGTCTGGGCAGCTCTCTTGGGGCAGTACCTGGTGGCCAACCAAGTGCTCCCAACCTCAACCCACCAAGCCAGATTGACCCCAGCTCCATAGAAAGAGCCTATGCAGCCCTGGGCCTCACCTACCAGGGCAACCAGATCCAGGCTCAGACTGCCCAGCCCAATATGCCCAACCAAGGCCTGCAAGGCCAAGCTGGCATGAGACCTCTGAACCCAATGAGTAAGTTAGGTTGCAAGTTCACTCGCTTCACTCTCCAGGTATTTTCAGTAGAAAGATGTAATTTTTCCTGTTCCTGATAGCACTGAGAGCTTAGCATCTTTCCAGAGCCCAGACAAAAATTTTAAAAAGTTCAACAAATTTTTAGGGTAAGGGAATTATATAGAGAGTTCATGCTTCATGTGGCCTTTCAGTAGTCGTTTCTTACCAGAAAAAAGTCTTTCAAGGTCTTCCAGGTAAAAGAATTTTGAGGCCATGTAGCCATGAAGCCATTACAAGGTACATGTCCAAGAGCAGGGTACATAACTGCATTATTATTAGTAGGAATGATTGTTAACTTATAATGTTGTGTTTTTTCTGTGTAGGTGCAAATCCTATGGGAGTCAATGGAGGTTTGGGGGCTTCCTCTCAGAGCCAACAAGCCAACCTGCTGCAGGATACCATGATGCACCTCAATGTGAACAGCCAAGGGTAAGAAGGAAAACAAACACCCTAACATGCCATTTGGCGGATACCCTAATTAGAAGCACCTATCACGGCTAAGAGCTTCAGATTTTCAGCATTTTACTCAGGTCTACACTGATCTCAGGTCACACACATCTATGTTTAAAAAAAAAAAAAAAAAAAAGTTAATCATTATAATGATGCCTTCCTGTCTCTTCCAGTCTGATGAATGATGCCAGTGGGGTCGGCTCCATGCCCACAGCAGGCCCTCCCTCTGCCTCAGGCATGAGGAAAAGCTGGCATGAGGACATCACACAGGACCTACGAAACCACTTGGTACACAAACTGTAAGTATTAAAGAAGAACCCCATGCTACATTTTTTTGCACTGTACATTTAATCACATTCTTGTTGGTGTATTATGTTAATACAAGGCAACACACCGTGTAGTTTGCTGCAAGCCCAGCTACAACACAGGTACCCAGACAGAAACAGCCTCAAAGGGATGATTAGGGTTCAGATGCCATATCAACACAAATGTAAAAAAAAAAAAAAGACAGGAGTTTACAGTAACATAATTTTTCACCTCCTTCCCCCTTTCCTCCTCTGTTTGTTTTCCCACTCACAGAGTTCAGGCCATCTTTCCGACTCCAGACCCTGCTGCCCTCAAGGACCGTCGAATGGAGAACCTGGTGGCCTATGCCAGAAAAGTTGAAGGAGACATGTATGAGTCAGCCAACAGTCGAGTAAGTTGCCCTCTCCTTTAGCTCACTCCGTTACTCAGAAAAGAAGGGGGAAACTGCTGGGAAGTCGTTTTGCGGCTGTAGCCAGTCACTCGTTCCACCATAGATCGGTCTCAAAATTAAAAAAATTCACATTTCATGTGGCACTGTGGGACATGGGTGAAAACCTAGAGCATGTGAGCCTGACTGGTGAATTAATTTAAGTTTACTGTAGCTGGTAAAGCCCTTCCCGTACGTTATACTGTTGCTAACTTTCCTTAATTATTAGATGTCAGCAAAAAACTTTCCTACTGCTCTTCCATGTTTGAGAAGTTTACCCCCTTGCCACATTTTCCTTATTTTGTTAACCTCTTTTTGACAACAGGCTGAGTACTATCACCTGCTAGCGGAGAAGATCTATAAGATCCAGAAGGAGCTGGAGGAGAAGAGGAGGACCCGGCTCCAGAAGCAGGGACTGGGCCTTGGGCCTGCCGGCATTGGTCAGCCCCCCACTGGATTGCCTCCAAGTGAGTGGACATGAAGCATATGTAGACTTGGATGAGCTTCATGTGAATGATAATTTAATCCGGCGGAATGTGACATTGTGACATTTTAGCATTGTTTTGTATCTCTTACTCTGAGATTTAAAGCAAGCCATGATGTGTGACTGCAGATTTGTGACCACAGGATTATTCGTATCATATTGTGTCAAGATGTAGGTTATGTTGTTTACTGGACCAAGGATGCAATCGGGTTTTTAAAGTGACAGAATAGACTTACCTGTAGCTTGTTTTTTGGACAGTTTTGGTAACCTGTCATCCTACCTGGTTGCAAAATGTTATAGCTCAGACAGAAGGGGAATTAACGTGAACAAGATTTTTTCCATTCCTCTGTTACTTTTGTCATGCATTATACCTTGTCCAGTGTTTTTTCACAGTTAATTTTGTCAAGCTAGGTCATGGGCTCAGGGGGAACTTTGTTTCTTGAGCCGGGTCAGATTATACACTTATTTATTCATCAACTGTCCCACAGATCTTATGAAAGAGGCTCAAACTTCATTTCCAGGTGCCTCTGTTCAGTCATTTGTTGCCACATGAGTCAAAATGCCTGACCTGATCTTTCCTGACCAAACAAACAAAAAACAACAAAAAAAGATGAAACATTCCAGACTTTGTACAAACCTCTTCACACATGCTTTGTTAGGGCATTTTCACCTCTCCCTCTCAAATGTGCACACATGACAGCTTGATTTTCTTAATCTCCTGTCTGTTTTTTTCAGACGGCCCCCTCTCTGACCCACCAATGGTGCGACCAGCTGGACCCAATCAGATGGTCAACAGGATGCAAGGCCCAGGTAAAGAACCACTGGGAACCAGGATGCATTATTTTAATTCATCAGTTTATGGTAGGACCAAAATTTGACACTTGTATTTGTTGTATCAGCCAAAATGATAATTCAAGTCAACAAGACTGAAGCCTGTTTTCACGGGAATTGTTTACTAGTATTAAGGCTTGTGATATTTTTTTGCCCTGGTGTTGACACAAGAACAAAATGCAATATGTAGTGTGGTTTCCACATGAAATGTTATGTATCATAACAGTCACTGTGTTTTGTCAGGTATGAACCAGTTCAGTCAGATGGGGATGCAGTCTATGGGCCAGAGGTCCACACCTCCTCTCCCCATTGGAGCATCTGGCAACCAGGTCAGTACTGAAGACATGATGTTAAGGCAGGTCGATCAATTGAATTTTATCTTCAATTATGATTGAATTCTGGCATCCAACGATTATGAAAATAAGATAATCAAGATAAAACAACTATTGTGCCGCATTCCGTTTCGCAATGATGCTCTCGGTTTGTCTTGTGTTATAAAACCAACGCACCCCTTTCCTTTACAGCGGTGCGCTTTCGCCCCTAAGCCCAAACTCAGCCAGGCTGTGGCATGTTTAGTTCAGCTCGAGCCAAGATGACGGGGGGAACTACTATAACTTGCTAGTCACCGTTATTAGCTTAAGCCTATGTCATTTTACATTGCATAAATTAGCTAAGTGGCTAGCAGACTTTTCCTCTACTCATAGCTTGACAAATTACATATTATTTATGCTTATTTATGCTTTTCTTACTCACTCGTGGTTTAAGTAACTGCATCTTCCTACACAACACCACGGCTGAATTTCAGCATTATGTAACATAACGAGTTGTCCCAACTCAAGTAGTTCATCTGTCTCTCCTCCGCTGCATGTTGTATGCTAAGCCCACACACGGAGCTCCCCCAGCGGCCCATCCGCCCCCCAAGGCAGTCGACCCAGTGGAAACACTGTGTTGCTGTCATCGTCTTGGCCCTAAGATGCCATTTAAAGTTAATAAAGTTTGATTGCTGTCGATTACCATGGCAACGGCAGAAGCTTTCAAACCTTGAAGCATTCGGGTCACCCCTAAAAAGAATTTTTTTTTTTTTTTTAAAGTTCAATGAATACATGATATTTACTAAGTCAATGAGTAATCGTGTTAAATAATTATAATCTCAATATTGACCAAAATAATCGGGATTATGATTTTTGCCATAATCGAGCAGCCCTACATGATATATCATGCAGTTTTGTTTTTAATGTGCCCATAAACACAATTAAGAATTGACTAAAGTGTACTGTGTCTTTTTATACAGTGGCTACCAGAGTGTATTGTTCTAATTTTTTATTAGGGCTGAAGTATGCATATCAAAACACAATTTAAATTAGAAGAAAAATAATTGTAACTAACTAACTTACAAAAATGCTACTTGAACCAGTCAAATGGCTTGGAAGAAAAAGTTGCATACAGATTTAAAACCCCCCTGCCGTTTTAATACCTCTAGATGGGAATGGTCGGACCCAGGATGGGGCAGCCCAATGTCAACCAGCTTCAGAACCAGTATTTGTCCCAGGGACAGTTTCCTGGGTCAGGACCAGGAGTTGGAACAGCTCAGCCTGGGATGGCCCAACCTGGAGCACAGGCAGGCATGGCGCAGGTAAGGTGGCCTGAAGTTTTGTTTCCTGTCACTCAGATATTTTAATAGGAGATGTCTGGTAAGTTACACAAGGTTCCCACAGGTCCTTGAAATCCTTGAAAGTTTGTGAATATGAGGAGAAAAAAATCAAGGCCTTGAAAGGTTTTGAAAATATTTTGAAAATATACATACATAGACATGGGTCATTGAAAGTGCTTATATATGTTGGCTCTTTGAATTTGAGGGAATTGGGCCTGGAAAGTCCTTAAAGTCCTTGAATTTGATGTTTAAGAAGGTGTGGGAACCACGGTTACACTTAAGGCTTTACCAAGGACAAAGCACAAATGTTAATTCAAAAAAACGGTCCTTGCTGTTGTTGGTTTTTACAAGCGGCGGTTGGAAAATGGATTGTAGATGCTAGTATTTGACCAATCAGGAACACCCAGTACAGCAAAGACACCCCAATAGTTCCTGTGCCATCAGAGAGTACTAGCAGGGACAGGAGCTTTGGCTCAGGAACTACATTTAGAAATTTAGTGTTCTTAAAAATGTTCCAGGGTTAATAGAAAAGTTACAGTAAAAATGCCTAAAATTAAACTGCTGAGAACTTGGTAAACAACTTCTCCTCCTTGGGCATTGTTGTTATAAAGTTGGGGCATCCCAATTTTCTAAAGTGCAAATTGTGAATTTATAGACGAACCTAAGAGTGATCTCATTTCATACATGTTTAATGTTATTCTTGAACTATACCTTTTATTGACCCTCTTCCTGTGTACCCTTCCTGTCTGTCACCCCTCTGTTTACTCTCATCCTCTTCTATCATAAGACGCAGATGGGCACTCCTCCCTCTCTTCCAGTTGCTAGTCCTCTAGCACAGCCAGGTTCAGCCAGCGGTCCCAGTAGTGTCTCCGCGGTGGGACCCATGGGTCCTCAGAGTGTGGGTGGTGGAGGTCCCAACTCAGCTGTTGGAGCCCCTGCTTCCTCAATGACTCCATCTAACACAAACCAGCAACCCAACTCTATCCCCCATTTGGCAGCCATGCGTTGCAGCTCGCCCTCCCCTGCTCACAGCCGATCTCCTACTCCTCACCAAACACCCCCAAGACTAGCTGGGTCCCAGACCCCACAGCCACACACCCCTAACGCACCACAGCTGGCTCCACCTTCAGCCCCCCAGCAGAATCAGCTTGGCCAGGGCCCCGGCTCTAACAAGTCCCTCCAGCAGCAGCACATGGGACCAGCTGGTTCGACCACTCCATCTCACCCTGGACTGGGCTCAAGCTCAACGCCGCATGGTGCTCAGCTGCCACGCACTCCGGTCAGTGTGATTTTAGCTTCTGACATACTTACACATTTTAACATTAAGACCAGTTCACCTTATTCCACAGATTCCATTGATTCTGTAGCAGTAACACGTCCTTTAAGGTTTATTTTAATCTCCTGTTTCCCTTACATATCGCTTGGTCTTTGTCATGAGACTAAACATTTTACCGTTGACTCAGTTATGATTAAACTGCATCGTGGGTGTTTGGTTTGTCCCATGCTCTACCTGTTGAGCTACTCAAAACATTCATCTCTTTATCCTGTTATTTAATTTCCATGCACCTGAGTTTGTTTCTATGTCTCTCTCTAGCTGTCCCAAAAGGGTTCATTCCCAGCAGACAGTCAGGCCCTGACTCCAGCCTCTGTTAGCAGCCTGGACACTTCCTCCCAGCAGCCGCAGTCGGACGCTTCAGTCGGCAACCTTGACCCTAAGATGGAGGTCAAGCAGCAGGATGAGGAGGAGGAGAGCGACCCCGGCAGCTGCTCCAAAGGAGGGAAGCTCAGCAACCTCAAAACAGAGGAAAAGCCTGTGAAAGCAGAGCTGAAAAAGGAAGAGTGTTCTGGAGAGGGAGGTAAAGGGGTTCCGATGGATACATCGACAACAATGCAGATGGTGGGCGTGAAGACAGAAGATAGGAAACCGGAGATAAAAAAGGAGGTGAAAGAGGAAGAGGAGACGTCGGAGGCACCACAGGCCTCAGTGAAAAAGAAGAGTAAGGGGAATGTCCGATCATATATGCACATTTTAAACATCTCCTTGTATATTATTATTATTATTATTACTATTATTTATCCAAATTGGGGTTTTTTCTTGTTGTCTTTTGTCATGGAATCCAAAGGGGTAATTTAAGCAGTGTAAAATAGAAGTTTTTACTTGATTACTCTTTCATCCTGTTCTCATCTCTATTTCTTCCCAGTCTTCAAGCCAGAGGAGCTTCGTCAGGCCCTGATGCCCACACTCGAATCTCTCTACAGACAAGATCCAGAGTCTCTGCCCTTCAGAATGCCTGTAGACCCACACCTGCTGTGCATACCTGTATGTATCCATGCTGAGGGTGTATTTTTTCCTGTGCCTTGTATAAACTGCACTGTCTCCGTCAGTGTTCCCCCTGCCACAGTCTGCACCGTCTGTGGTGTAGTTCCCTCACTTTGTGAGAACTTGGGTGGAAATCCAACATCTCTTGACTGCTGCTGTTTGTGGTATATTTACCAGGATGTATTTTCCATACGTCTTGCTTTACTTGTGTATATCATTAACTTACGAATACTGGGACAAAAGTTTTAACTGCTCGACTTTAATACATGCTCATTGTGTTCTTGCAGGACTACTTTGACATTGTGAAGAGCCCCATGGACCTGTCTACTATCAAGCGAAAGCTGGACACAGGTTAGTACTTGCTGCTAAATATTACAAGGTTTGGTAATTCTTGGGAAACTTAATGGACCACAATGACCTTTTCTTTGGTTCTTTCCAAGATGAATCCAATTGTGGATAGATTTGGTGAAGTTAAAAGTGAATTTGTGTACAAATAAGGAATATAAAGACAATTTTTTTTTTCATCAGAATGCACCTTTTGTCATACTGTGTTACAAAGACGAGTGTTCTGTCTCTATTCTATTTGTCATGATGTGCACATTTAAAATGATTTCTTTTGTTTTTTACTCTTGGTTGGAAACCAGTACAACTGGCCTCTAGCCCACTTATAGGAGATCTTTGGTTTGGAAAGTTTTCTCATTCCATCATCCCATGCTTTGTGTTTTGGTTGTAGGTCAGTATCAGGATCCCTGGCAGTATGTAGACGACATCTGGCTGATGTTCAACAACGCCTGGCTGTACAACCGCAAAACATCCAGAGTCTACAAGTACTGCTCCAAGCTGGCTGAGGTTTTTGAGCAGGAGATTGATCCTGTCATGCAGAGCCTTGGCTACTGTTGTGGGAGGAAGGTGAGACAGAGCACTGGATTAATGGCTAGATGGGTGGAATTGGAAATGTATGTAAGGGGCGATATTATTGTAAAAATCAAGGAGAAGTTGTTGAATCAACAAGTCATCTTGATTTTTAAAGTTATCCTGCTTAAAGTTATTTGACATATATATTATATGCCATTACACTTGTCAGTACTCTTTCTGTATTTTGTAGGAATGCTCTATTCACCGCATTAAATCTTTACTTAATAAAGTTACATGCCGAACAGTAACACCAAAAACATTTTCATTTTCCCGGTTTCAAACTTTCAGTTTTGAAATCAGTTTCAGTTGTTTTTGGTAATACTCAGCCTGTAAACTTAACAGCAGGTGAGTAGAGCCTTCCTATGAGATATAGAGTGTATGAAGTTATATATGTTACGAATGTGTCTGTACCGGGAATATGTCTGGATAAGGTGGTGTATATGAAGGTTTTTAGTAAGTGTCAGATAAATTAACTCCCATCATTCACATCTGAAAATGGAAGCAGTGAAGTGGTTCATAGCTAAATTTGGCCTTGGGCATACCACCACCATATCACATTTCAGCTCTCATTAGACTCTGCTATATTTGGTTTTGCAGACAAATAACAAAACCAATTGGCCCTTATTATGAGAGGCTGGCTGAAGGGTTACTTCTGACAATGAGACAAAGCAAAGTAGTGCTTGGCGTTAGCTGTAATTACTTTTTTACAGAACTAATCCAAACAGAAATCAGCTCACCTCCGCTCCACTGGGGGAGTTTTTACAGCTGGAATATGGATGTAGGTTCATCTCACACAGTAGGACTTGCACTGCCCTTATTAATATGATATTTAATTTTTTTAAATTTCATCACACATTTTGCTATGTTCACGTCCCAGTCTATTTTTGACCACACAAGTATTACATTTTGCTTGTAATCATTTATTCAGGAATTTGTAGAATGATTACATAATACAATTCCACTCAAAGTCCATAAACTACAAGTCTTGTTGGGGAAACCATGTTTATGTTTCACTTTAAGTTCACTTTAGTTCTATCATATGTATGTAGGGGTGTCACGATTTTGATTCTTAATCGAAAATTGATTGAAATGAGCTTTCGATTTTGACCTTCGAAATCTAAAGCAATTCTCCCAGTATTTTTTTTTCTCTCCACCCCCGCCTACTTGCGCACATCCGGCATGCGTCGGAAGAAAAAAAGAAAACACTTCAAAGATAGGTAGCCTGCAGCTGCGCTTTTCAAGACACTTAACATCAAACTTGATACCATGTATCTTGTTTTTAAAGAAGAATTTGAAAATTTAAATGACAGTTGTCAGGGCATAAAACCAATGATCTGTTGATCTTTACAAATCAAGACTCGATAGTATAACAATGGCATAGCCGTCAGTGCTGAAAGAAAAATGTTTAAATCAAATCGTGACCTTTTTAAAATCGAAAATCAAATCATGGATTTGGACAATCACGACACCTCTAATGTGCAGTACCACTTAGAGATTTTTTTCGTGTATGTGTTGACCCTTGATTAGCCGAGGTGGGAGTGACTAAAGTTCCAATTGTTGATGGTCAAAAGATTAATATGTTCTTTTTCCTGTTTTTTTTTTTTTTTTATATTTGTTTCTGTCCATCAGCTGGAGTTCTCTCCTCAGACACTGTGCTGCTACGGAAAGCAGCTGTGCACTATTCCTAGAGACGCTGCTTACTTCAGCTACCAGAACAGGTATGGTAAACGCCCGAGTAATAAAGGGCAGAGGGACGATTAGATGGATGAATGGGTCAGTAAAAGAGGAAGGGATTATAGTAGAGATTAATTGGAAAAGATTTAAACATTCTGCCTATAAAAAAGTATTTGTTGAAATGTAGTCTGTAAGAGAAAATGAGGTAGATAAGATGGGAAGTGTTTTTATCAAAGTCTGCATTTGATTGATTTTGTTTCCCTAAACACTTGCCTTCACTTCATATTCCTCGTTTTTATACCTTCAAGTGGTACCTAATGCACTGGCATTTTAATAGTCGGTCCTCTCTCCTCACATTCTTCAAGTTTTTCTTAGTGTCCTTAAATTAATCTATAAATAACACCTCAGCACAGAATGTTTGAACATTCCATTACCGTACAGTAAATTGGCATTTTCTTTTAGGAAGAAGCAGCAATAATGCAAAAATCTCTAAGTTTTGTTACTGCTCTTCCAACATGGTGGTCCATTCCTTGTAGATTTGTCCACACTACATCTTTTGTAATTCTTCCTGTCTTCAGTTTTTTTACACACCCATGAAAACCTTACTGGAATGTGAAAGGACCAACTTTAAAATGAACTGCTTGAATGAATGAATGACTGAACAGCTTAGCAGTTGTCTGTGCTTACTTGTTAATATTTGTTCAGTGTCTGTATTATGTCCTGTGCTACGACTTCCTGCTCCAGTTCCCTCCTCTTGTTTAGCTCCCGTTGATTCTGCTCCTGCTCTGCTATCTGTGATGGTCGTTTTTGCTCATCCTCTCATGTCCAAATTGCTAATCTGTGCTTTGCCTCGGCTCTCTGCTATGTGTTGTCTTGGATGTTCGTCTCGTCTTGTTTCTGGTCCACATGACTTGTCTGTCCTCCCTTCCAATGGCTGTGATATCAACATTGGCTTGCTTTTGCCTTGACCAACCATGCACCTCCAAACCCATCCCCTCACCCTCACCCCTCAAAATCATGACTGGCTGTTGCGATGACGACTTCCTGCTGTCCTGCGCTCCTACTTCCTGCTTGCTCCGCTTGTGGCACCCTGCCTTGCCCATGTCCTGTACCAATTGGTGACTGCCCTCCCATGCGCTGTCTGTGATTGACTATGCTGTGGGGAATGGTGTAGTTCACCAAAATTTGGGCTTCTTGCTAACAGGTACCACTTCTGTGAGAAGTGTTTCAACGAGATCCAGGGAGAGACGGTTTCCCTGGGTGATGACCCCACTCAGCCACAGACGTAAGTATTAGTCCATTAAATGAGCAAGATAACGTCTGTTAAAAATTCTTGTATCTATTTGAAAATTGATCATTCTGGCATTTTGAAACATAATATTTCAATTTCAGTCCTCTTCCAGCCCATTCCTAATAGTATTAGTTACATGCTTACCTGCATACCTAATCTTAAAATCATACTTGAGAGTTTAAACTCTCAGATGATGTAGCCTCTACTCAACAGTTGTTTTTATTGCTGTATCTTGACAATTTCCTCTTGTTGTTCTACATATTGTCATACTTCCTCTTAATTCATTTCAGATCGATTAACAAGGAGCAGTTTGAGAAGAAGAAGAATGACACACTGGACCCTGAACTGTAAGTTAACTCCTCATCAAATGTCAAATCTTAGAAGATTAAACCAATTTAGTTTTAAGGACTTTGCTAATTTGTATCTTCATCTCTGTCCCTCTTTTCAGGCTTGTTGAATGTATGGACTGTGGGCGCAGGATGCATCAGATTTGTGTCTTGCACAATGACACAATCTGGCCATTGGGGTGAGTAGCAATTTCTATTTCCAGTAGTACCTCAAGGTTCATGCCAAAGTCCTGATGTCATTCGCTAAATATAATTTTTTATGTAATTCAACTGACTCAACCTCCTTTTTTTCATAGTTTTGTATGTGACGGCTGCTTAAAGAAGGCAAATAAGACAAGGAAAGAGAACAAGTATTCTGCTAAAAGTAAGTGGCAATGCTTTTTGTTGTTTTATCCCAGTGCTTTGAATCAGAATCCGCTTTATTGCCAAGTAGGTTTACACATACGAGGAATTTGCTTTGGTATTTTTGGTGCCTGACAAAAAACGTAATAGAAAAATGGGCCGGATGGGCCGCAGCCTCCTGCCAGAGGGGAGTGTCTGAAACAGTTTGTGTCCAGGGTGGGAGGGGTCAGCCACAATTTTTCTTGCTCACCTCAGCGTCCTGGAGGCGTACAGCTCCTGGAGTGAAGGTAGATTGCTGCCAGTCACCTTCTCGGCGGAGCGAATGATACGCTGCAGTCTGCCCTTGTTCAGTACCAGATGGTGATGGAGGAGGTGAGGATGGACTCAATGATGGTGGTGTAGAAGTGCACCATCATTGTCTTTGGTAGGTTGAATTTCTTCAGCTGCCGCAGGAAGTACATCCTTTGCTGGACTTTGAGGTCCTGGGTGATGATGGTGCCCAGGAAGCAGAAGGACTCTGCAGTGTCAACTGGGAAGTCACACAGGGTGATGGGGATGAGTGAGGCTGGGTTCTTTCTGAAATCCACAACCATCTCCACTGTCTTTAGAGCGTTGAGCTCCAGGTTGTTCAGGCTGCCCCAGGTCACCAGGTGGTCAATCTCCCACCTGTAGGCAGACTCATCTCCATCAGAGATGAGCTCAGTGAGGGTGGTGTCGTCCCCAGACTTCAGGAACTTGACGGACTGGTGACTGGAGGTGTACAGGGAGAAGAGCAGGGGGGAAGAATGCAGCCTTGGGGTGAACCAGGTGCTGATGGTCCGGGAGTCAGAGACATGTTTACCCAGCCTCACGTGCTGCCTCCTGTCGGACAGGAAGTCTGTGATCCACCTGAAGGTGGAGTCAGGCACACATAGCTGGGAGAGCTTGTCCTGTAGCAGAGCCAGGATGATGGTGTTGAAGGCAGAGCTGAAATCCACAAACAGGATCCTGGCGTAGGTTCCTGAGGAGTCCAGGTGCTGAAGGATGAAGTGGAGGGCCATGTTTACTGCTTCGTCTACAGACCTGTTGGCTCTGTAGCCTGGGGTGGGGCTGGGCAGTTGTGGAGAGGCCCAGGCCCCTGCTGAGGTGGTGGGCTGAAGCTGGTGGATGGGGATGTGGGGGAAGGTGTCAGGACTGTCCCATTGTCTTTCAAAGTAGACAGTAGAATTCGTTCAGTTGGTTGGCCAGGCGAGTAAGTCGTTAATGGAGTCGGGGGGCTTAGGTTTGTAGTTAGTGATCTGTCTGAGCCCCCTCCAGACAGAAGCAGAGTCGTTGGCTGAGAACTGGTGGTGTAGGCACCGGTGTGCTTCCCTCTCCTTCGTTGTTTCACTGCATGAGCAAGGGTGAGAGCACTTTTGACCAGAATGTCTGTCTAATAATTCCACTGATAGAAGCAGAAAAGTGGGGAAAAAGTCCACTGGTGTAGTTCCCCTGATGTTCATGAGCTCCTCTCTGGTGTAAGAGCTCTGGGTATCACAGCAGAAAACTGAATTTACAAGCAAAACAAGACAAAACAATGTGCACCAAAACACAGAGGCAACCATCCGTGGCTCCATCTTGAACTTATTAGACTGTTATACTTGTATACCCCGTTCATACAGGAAAATTGTGTACTGACAGTGCGTTCAAGCCTCATTTGACATTCATATGAGACTGCTGTCACACATTAATCCCATGTTGTCATTATTTACCGACTCGAGACTCTAGTCTAAAACTGTAGTTCCATATGCATCGCTGCTTAACCAAAGAATTACATAAAATCACTACCAAATAAAATTATAGTTTAGTTTTCGTCTGTAACATGGTCACTTTCTCTTTTGCTTTATGCTCTCTATGGCTTTGCACACTATGTCACAAGTACACCTATATACAGAATTCTAAATAAGGTATAGCTTAAAGTTATTTTTCTCCCTGTTGTTTTTAGCAGTTGTCAAGTTAACTAAACTTAAATGAAAAATGCTTTTCCCGGCTCTCCCCCACACAGGGTTGCCCCAGACAAAGTTGGGCAGTTACCTAGAGATAAGGGTGAATGACTTCCTGAAGCGTCAGAGCCACCCGGAGGCTGGAGAAGTAACCATTCGCGTCGTCCATGTCTCTGACAAAGTGGTGGAGGTTAAACCAGGCATGAAGTCCAGGTAAAAGAACAAGACACAATGTTGGACTTCAACATGAACAAATCTTTCTCTTCCCATCCAGAGTTGGAGATGCCAGCCTAGTTTCCTTACAACTGTATTTGTGTGTCGAATAAACAGAATTTGCAAATTGCAATCGTATTGAACAAGCAAGGTCAAACCTCTATCACTTTCAATGTGATGAATCATAAAACATGGCTGCTGTATTTTATTTATTTTTTTACAGAATTTTAAAGAATTTTATGTAAATATGGAAGAAATGTGTTAGTAATATTCAAGTAAAATATTTTCTGTTTGTCGGGTACATGTAGTAGGGTTCTTTAATGTAATTGGCTAATATTTTATTAATGTAGATATATTTTCTGTTTCTCTATTTTACAGTCAGTAAGTTTAGACTCATGTTTTTGTCCACAGATTTGTGGACAGCGGAGAGATGTCGGAGTCTTTCCCATACAGGACAAAAGCCCTTTTTGCGTTTGAGGACATTGATGGAGCAGAAGTCTGCTTCTTTGGTATGCATGTACAAGAGTATGGCTCCGACTGCCCTCAACCCAACCAGAGGTAAGGACATCAACATATTAGAAACATTATTTTATCAAGTTCTTCCTTTTTTCTCTTTAAAAATAGAATATTTTTTTATTTTTTTAAGATTCATTTTAAATTAAATTTCAGCTGTTTATATGATTTATGATATATTAATATTTCCTCTGTCATTCACTCAGGCGAGTATACATCTCCTACCTGGACAGTGTACACTTCTTCAGGCCTCGCGGTCTAAGAACAGCAGTCTACCATGAAGTCCTCATCGGCTACTTGGAGTATGTCAAGAAATTGGGGTGAGTGCTGCTGCTCAAAGAAAACATTTATTTTGGTCATGAGTATCTGAATGCTTATGCAATTGGACTTTTCCCATCACAAAGAATTCTGCTTATTGTGTACGGTCTTGTGTGTCCTCCTCAGTTACACCACTGGCCACATCTGGGCCTGCCCACCTAGTGAAGGGGACGACTACATCTTCCACTGTCACCCTGCAGATCAGAAGATCCCAAAGCCCAAACGCCTCCAGGAGTGGTATAAGAAGATGTTAGACAAAGCTGTGGCAGAGCGGATAGTGCACGATTACAAGGTAGAGAGGCAGTATTTAACTTTATTCTTATGTGTTGGAGGAATGGTAATTGGTAATGGTAATTTTTGAGATTCAGGATTTGAAGCAGAGACCTTTTAGACAAGCATACTTGTCTAACCCCCCCTCCCATGCTAAACACTAACTTTATTTTCAATTCACCGCAAAAGGATATCTTCAAGCAGGCGACAGAGGATCGTTTGACCAGTGCCAAGGAGTTGCCTTACTTTGAGGGTGACTTTTGGCCCAATGTGCTGGAGGAGAGCATCAAAGAGCTGGAGCAGGAGGAGGAGGAGAGGAAAAGGGAGGAGAACAGCACTTCCAATGAGAGTATTGATGTAAGAATGCTGAATCTATCAGTATATCTAGACTGTTCAGAGCATCTTTGGGGTGATTTGACAGCGCGGATTACAAAGAAGAGGAAGAGAGAGAAAATAGCGAGGGGCAATGAGAAGAGACAGGCCAGAAAAGGTTTCAGTCGTAGTCATCTGGACACTGTTTTCAGAATCAAGACGTTTCGGCTCCCATCTGGAAGTCATTCTCAATTGTGAAAAAATGGAATGGGAACTCAGAAATTTAAGCTAAACTTAGGGCAGATTGAATTTCAGACACCCTGTTCAAACCAACTCTTCTCTCTACTTAGAATCTTCACCTCGCTGTCTTCAAATGTGTGGTTTGTAGCTTTTAGACTCCTTCCTGAGGGCAGGGCTTATGTAAAACAAATTTTTCTAAAAGCTACAAACCACACATTTGAAGACAGCGAGGTGAAGATTCTAAGTAGAGAGAAGAGTTGGTTTGAACGGGGTGTCAAGGAAGCCATTTTTGTGAAAAAACAAAACCCCTCTTCGACAGAAAATGGTGGTCTGAGATTCAATCTGCCCAAAGTCTATCACAGTGTATTATCACCTTGGTCATGCCAATCATATGCTAATCAGGTACTTAACAGTGATGAGGGAGGTGCAGCCAGAAAACAATAGGCCTGATTACTGATTACTGGGCCATCATGGAAACAATTAGGTCAGTTTCAGGTGAAACTAGCTAATCAAAAGATACTCAGGAAGACTCCTTCCTGAGGGCAGGGCTTATGTAACACAGAGTAGCTTAAATTTCTAGTTCCCGTTCCATTTTTTCACAATTGAGAATGACTTCCAGATGGGAGCCGAAACATCTTGATTCTGAAAACAGTGTCCAGATGACTACGACTGAAACCTTTTCTACGATAGAACACTCTGTTATTTATTATGATTGTCACAGTTCCTGTCCAATCGTTTTTGCCTCCTACAAATGCCACAAAGAAGACAGTAAAGGCTTACGTTATGCCTGAGCTGTAGTTAAGTTGAAACTTGTAGTTTTGAAACTTAAGTATAGATACCTTTTTTTTTCTTTTTTTTTTTTAAAGCAAAAGTGTTTGATTTTGCTTTTCAGAACATGTTTTCTTTAAAACCCTGAATGCAATATGGCACTTACATGCACTAAATGGGTTTAGCTTTGACAGATAATATTATTGTATGCAATTTAAGCAATAAAAATGTAGTTTTTCTAGTTATTAATTTTAAGAAACCTGTCTTATTTTCTCTTTTGCATATTTACTATTGCTCTTTTAATAAAGCAAAAGTATTTCTTATCTGATTAATCGATGGAATAATCAGTAGAATACTCGATTACTAAAATACTTGATAGCTGCAGCCCTTATATTATTGCTGTGTGGGAGAGGGGTGAAAAAGTGAGGTTTCTCCGCAGTGTGTAAACAAATGCGCTTGTTAATCAAGTGAACTCTGATATTCCTCCTTTCTTGTGCAGGACACAAAAGGTGACAGTAAAAACGCAAAGAAGAAGAACAACAAGAAGACAAGTAAGAACAAGAGCAGCCTGAGCCGAGCCAATAAGAAGAAGCCAGGGATGCCCAATGTCTCCAATGACCTTTCACAGAAACTCTATGCCACTATGGAAAAACACAAAGAGGTATGAGAAAAATAAATGATACATTGCTCATTTATTTAAATGCCTGCATCTTATCACTCTCAAGCAACTTACTGAAGGAATAGAACGAGTAGACTGGAAGATAGCTCAATTATTGACTGGATTTTCCAGATTTTAGCACCAGTGCTTAGTTTTAAAAAAACACATTTCACCTGTGCCTCATCTGTTTGCCCCTCTGTTTCCTGTCCTAGGTGTTCTTTGTGATCCGGCTGATCGCAGGCCCCATGGCAAATGCCTTGCCCCCTATTGTAGACCCAGATCCCCTGATGGCATGTGACCTCATGGACGGCCGTGATGCTTTCCTCACAATAGCTCGGGACAAACACCTGGAGTTCAGCTCTTTGAGGAGGTCCAAGTGGAGCTCCATGTGCATGTTGGTGGAGTTGCATAACCAAAGCCAGGACCGCTTCGTCTATACTTGTAATGAGTGTAAGCACCACGTGGAGACTCGTTTCCACTGTACCGTCTGTGAGGTGAGTTGGGGAAGGGTTGTTTTGCTGGGTCTGGTTTTGTGGTAATAAAAACCTGCTACGTATTACTTATAAACATTTCTACTGTCATTTATTCCATCCCTCACAGGATTACGACCTTTGCATCACATGTTACAACACTAAGAGCCACGAGCACAAGATGGAGAAGTTAGGCCTTGGTTTGGATGATGAGAGCAGCAATCAGGCTGCCGCTACCACTCAGAGCCCTGGAGACTCTCGCCGCCTCAGTATCCAGCGCTGCATCCAGTCCCTCGTCCACGCCTGCCAGTGTCGAAACGCAAACTGCTCCCTGCCGTCCTGCCAGAAGATGAAACGCGTTGTTCAGCACACAAAAGGCTGCAAGAGAAAAACCAACGGTGGCTGCCCTATTTGCAAGCAGCTTATCGCGTTGTGTTGCTACCACGCGAAGCACTGTCAGGAGAACAAATGCCCAGTTCCATTCTGCCTAAACATCAAGCACAAGCTCCGCCAGCAGCAGCTGCAGCACAGGCTCCAGCAAGCTCAGATGCTAAGAAGGAGGATGGCCAGCATGCAGAGAGTGGGACAACCCACTCCTGGAGGAGCTCCTGGAGGCAATGGCCTGCCCTCTCCAGGAGCCAACAATGGAGCAACAGGTCCTGGTACACCTACATCTGTGGGCACGCAGCCTCCTACCCCACAGACACCCACCCAGGGGAACATGCCTGCACTTCCTCAGCAGCAGGGAGTTGGGATCGGGGGAATGGGAACTCCAGGCCAGCAACAGCAGGTTCAGCAGCAAGGTGGTACCATGCCCCCTCAACACCATCTCCATCAGTTTCAGCCAGTGGGTGGAGGGGGGATAATGAACTCTCCTCAGCAGCAGATGGTGTCTCAGCTCCAGCAGCAGCCTCCCAATGTCCAGCAACTCCAGCAGCAGCAGCACCCTGGTGGTTTGCCTCCGTACAACCCCAGACCACCTGGAGCCTCTCCTCTCCACCAGTCCCTGGGCAAACCTGGACTGGGTCCAGCCACCCCACCCCAGCAGCAGCAGCAGCAACAACCCAACCAGGGCCAGGGGTCCATGCCTGTACAAGGTCAGCAGCAAGGGCCCCCTCTGGCTGCTGTAGAGACAGCCCTAAAAATCCAGCGCCTTGCAGAGACCCAGAGACAGATGGCTCAGGCCCAGGCCCAAGCCCAGATACGTGGTTTGGGACAAGGAGGCATGATACCCCCACATCCTCACCACCAGAACACCCAGGCCCCGATGGGCATGCCCCACATTGGGGCCCAAGGCATGCCCCCCCAGGCTCAGGGAGTTGTTGGCAGGACTATGTTAGACCCACAGCAACAGGGAATGCTAGCAGGGATGCAGCAAGGCGGCCCTCAGTCGCAGTTGTCACCTCAAGTTCAGCAGCAGCTTCAGCAAGTCCAGCAGGGAGGTGGTGGACAACTTCAGTCAACAAACCAGCAGTGGGGTGCTGGGGGACCAGCCATGAACCCACAACAAAGGCCAGGCATGATGGGTCACATGGCACCACAGCAACAGCCAGCAGTTGCTCAACAACAGCAGCAGCCGATGAATCCGCAACAACCACAACCAGGAAACCGCGGGCTGATGCAGGTAATGGGTGTGTCGGGAGGGGCTGCAGGGGCACCTACAGGTGCAGCTGTATCAGGAAACCTGCCCCAGGCAGCACTACAAGACCTCCTGAGAACACTGCGCTCCCCAAGCTCACCCCTTCAACAGCAGCAAGTCCTCAACATCCTTCGTTCCAACCCAACCCTCATGGCTGCTTTTATCAGGCAGAGAGCAGCCAGATATCAAGGTGGTCAAAGTGGCCCTGGAGGAGTGGGAGGGCCTCCACAAGGGGGCCCTGGAGGTGTGAGGTTCCAAGGGGGTGCTGGAGGGCTGCCTGGTGTAGGAGGGCCCGTGGCTAACCAACTTGCTAATATGGATGGGCAACAGCAGGTTAACCAGGCAGGCCAGCCAGGGATGAACATGGCTCAGGGTGGGGGAGGGAATATGCCCACCATGGCTCAACTTCAGCAGTTACAACAGCAGCAACAACAGCGCCCAATGTTGCCTGGGAATCTACAGCAACAGCAAATGGCTGCATTACAGCAGCAGCAACAACAACAGCAACAACAACAGCAACAACAACAGGGAGCAATGCAAGCAGGGCAACAAAGCATGACTAATATGACTCCACAGTTCAGAGAGCTGCTGATGAGAAGACACCTGCAACAACAGCAGCAGCAACAACAGCAGCAGCAACAACAACAACAACAACAGCAGCAACAACAACAACAACAACAACAACAACAACAACAACAACAACAACAACAACAACAACAGCAGCAGCAGCAGCAGCAGCAGATGGGAAACCACGGGCAGTTCCAGCAGCCTCAAGGAGTCCAGCAGCAGCAAGGCCAACAAGGCTTCATGCAGCCTGGCCAGGGACAGCCAGGGATACCCCCCTCTTCCCAACCCCAGCCTGGGGGTGGCGGCGTAGGGGGTCCCCAGCAGCAGCAAGGAGGACCACAGGGTGGGCCAGGACAGCTAGGCCAGCAACAGGGCTATCCCAACCCCATGTCACAAGTAGCTGCAGCACTTCAGCAAAGGCTCCAGCATCAGATGCAGATGCAGCAGCAGCAGCAGCAGCAACAGCAACAGCAGCAACAAAGTTCAATGGGTGGGCTTCAAGGACAAGATGGAGGACCCGGTGGAGGCACTGGAGGACCTCCGCTACAGCCTGGACAAGGTGGAGCAGGGCAGGGGCAACAACAGCAAGGTGGAGTGGGCGGAGGGGGTGGTGGGCCCCCATTGCAGCAGACGTCCCAAGGCATGCTTCACCAGAACATCCACCAGAGGATCCTGCAGCAGCAGCACCTTGGTGGGGGCTCCCCAGCCCACCACAGCAGTCCCATGAGTCCCCAGCAGATGGTGCAGTCCCCCCACCCCCATCTCCAAGGACAAGGAGGGCTTGGTCCAGCAGGGTCGCTCAGCAGTCAGGTCAGGTCACCTCAGCCCTCGCCAAGGCCACAGTCGCAGCCTCCGCACTCCAGCCCGTCCCCACGCATGCAGCCCTCCTCCCAACCTCAGCCCTCACCTCATCGCATCTCCCCGCAGACCCAGACTGGCTCACCACACCCAGGCCACCTAAGCCAACATCACCCCAGTATGGCACCACCCCAACCTCCGCAACCCCAGCAGCAAGCGTTATCTCAGCAGCAGCCAGGTAGTTCTGTAGATCCTGGTCAGTTCAGCTCAGACCAGAACTCCATCATGTCCCAACTGAGTGGGATGACAGGGATGCATGGTGGGCAGGGGGGACAGTCGGACATGTTGGGTGGGAATAATAACAGCAGCAACAACCAGGAGCTGGGAACGAACATTAACCACAGTTTAGACCATATGTAGCCTTGACTCCATACTGTCTCTCTGTTTTGATGCTCTGATCAGTTGCCCCAAATGACAAACTGCCATGAAAGGAGAGCGAGGCGGGACTACGGCTTTGGGGTTTTAGAAGTTTTTATTTTTTATTTAAATATTTTTGTGATGTATAAATAAGAACTGAAGTTTCCTTCCTATGGGAGATGCAACATAAATCTTAGAAGTCAATAAATGAATAAATTAAAACAATGGTAAGTTATTGCTGTTAATATATATCTATATATTTTTGCCAATTGTGTACAAAAAGGTGGAAGGGCAGTGTTTCAGGTTGAAGATATTTCTTCCTTAGTCTAACACTATTTTTGGGGACTGAGAATTTTGCCTTTTTATGAATATTTTTAAGATTTAAAATGTGGCTAAAAATTAAAGTGAGTTAACACGATGTACCTTTTTTATTGTTTTTCTCCTCAAATACCCAGTCATAATTGTATCTATTTTGCAGAGAGTAAGTATATTTTATTTCTGAATTATTATTTTCTTTCACTCAATGCATCGTAAAACAAGCATCAACATATCCTCTGTTACAGGAGTCGTCTTCTGGACAGTTTTCACAGCAATGTACATTTTACAGCAACTGCAACAATTCGCATACATAGCATTTATCGTATTCGATAGGGGTCTGCGTTAAATGCAGTTTGGTTTTGACAAGTTTCCTAGTTTGTTTTTTTTGACAGGGTTTATAGGTTGGAATTAAACCTCAACAGTGTTTTGGGGAGTGGGTGTCACTGACTGTGGGTTTGGTTGTATTTTTCTGCAAATGGCCAGATCCGCAGAACAAATCATTGCACCCGTGGGCCACCTCTCCACCCTCCATCTTCAGTTCTCCTATGAATGTGCACACCTTCCTTACCCTGACCCCCACCCCCTGCAAAAAATGGAGGGATGAACTGTTGATGTCCCATCGTCTAGCTGTCACGAAGCGTAGTGTGCTCCTGTTTCAAGATGGCTGATATTAAAAGGTTGTACGTGTACATATATTACAACCTTGTTTATGAACTGTGACAAGGAGAAGAGGATGATAAAGTTGTCTGTTTTTTGGACTGCAGAGGTTTAAGAAAATCTGCCTGTATAATGAACGCCCAACAGTTTCCTTTTCAGTAGTCTTTTCTCTATTTCCCCTTTGTTCCTCAACCTCATGACTGCCTCTCAGCCACAAGATTTAATTCAATGTTAGTACTGTACAAAGTAAGAAATGGTGGACTTAGATACTGTTTTTGTAATGAAAGTGAAAGATGTAAAAACAAAAAAAAAAAAAAACAACTGTACATACTTTAAACCTTATGAGCAGAGAAATTATTTTCTGCTGCTTGTTTCCCCTCTTGTTTGATTGGATATTTGCTGTATCTGTAAAAAGTACTCCTGAGCTACTGTACAGTATTGAGATTTTTTCTAAAAGGTACAGTATGGGGTGTAGTAGGTCACAAGCACCAATGCGCCTTTTTCTGTGTATTTTTGACATGGTTTTAGGAAGGGGAGGGGTTATTGCAACAAGTCACACACCTGAACAATCTCAAAACTTAGACGTGAAACCTGCACGAAGTACAGCCTGAGGCAGCCGTTGATTAAAGGTGTGATCTGAAAGAAATTTGGTCATTTAGCTTTTTATGGAGAGGACTGAAGACACAATATTCACATGCTCACTATTTTTCTCAAAAGGTTGGGCTTGCTGGGTATGGGGAGGGAACGCATCAGAACCAGGTGGCAATATATCTTGAGACTTATTTTATAAGAAAAAACAAGGAAAAACTGTCTTTTATATATAGATATATTATTTAATTTTATTTTTTTGGAAATAAAACTTGAAGCTACAGGAATTATTAGATAAAACGTTTTGTTTTTTATTAAAGATGTTATGGTGATGCAAAAAGACACTGCAGACAGTCATTCAGTTTGCCCTGGGGAGGCCGCCCGTGGAGTATATTATACCATCCTTTTTAAGAAATGTTTCATGTACATGAATATAGTTGTAAACATACTGAATCACTGTACAAACCGATGGCAACTGAACAAATAGTTTTGTTTTAATCATTTTTCTCCTAAAAAGAGACTGGAAATAAGACTATTTAAATATTTGTTTAGTATTCAAATGGAATCTTTGACCACTTTTTCGTTCCTCTTGTTAACAATTTTGGTGCTTGCTGAGAGAAAGCAAAAATAACTGTTTTCATTAGTTTCTTTTTTTAAGTTATTTTGGTGGTCTGATTGTTTTTTGCCAATAAATTAATTGTACAATAAAGTATGTTTGTACCATTGGAAAAATACCCAATTGTTTCCTCTTTTCTCACATTTATGTAAGATATTTTCTGCAGATGAATAAATGACTATTTAACAAACATTTGAGCATCACTCCATACGCTTATGATGATGGGCGAAAATGTTTTGTGTATTACCAGACAGATGATTAAGTAAACTTAATTGAATGACAAATTCCTGAGTGTGACCATCTCTTCGTTTTATTTACAGTGGTGTGCAAAAGTGTTTGCCTCCTTTCTGATTTCTTATTTTTTTGCATGTTTGTCACATTTTAAATGTTTCAGATCATCAAACAAATTTAAATATTAGTCAAAGATAACACAAGTAAACACAAAATACAGTTTTTAAATGAAGGTTGTTATTAAGGGAAAACAAAATCCAAACCTACATGACCCTGTGTGAAATAGTGATTGCCCCCTAAACTTAATAACTGGTTGGGCCACCCTTAGCAGCAACAACTGCAATCAAGCGTTTGCGATAACTTGCAATGTGTCTTTCACAGCGCTGTGGAGGAATTTTGGCCCACTCTTTACAGAATTGTTTTAAGTCAGCCACATTGGAGGGTTTTCGAGCATGAACTGCCTTTTTAAGGTCATGCCGCAGCATCTCCATAGGATTCAGGTCAGAACTTTGATTAGGCCACTCCAAAGAAGGGGGCAAATACTTTTGCACACCACTGTATATAAGCACCACTCAATGGAAATTCATGGTTTTTGTAGATTCAGGAAAAGTATCAATGTTCAACTTTTCTAATTTATTAACTGGGTTTGAATTGGTCACATTTCTAAAAAATCTAAGCGATCGCTATCGAAATTGTTTGTTTAAAAAATTATCAGCTGATATATATTTATCAGATTATTCACATCTAAAAAATGTTTTTATTGGCATAAGCTTCAAAAGCCTAGTATTGGTCGGGCTGTAGTTTAAGTACATGTAAATAAGGGACTATATGAAAATTATCGGGGCGAGGAGGTGGGCTGAATCTTATGTTTTCACAAAAAGCAAGACCCTCTCCAGCATTATCAGTATTTTCTTCGGACCCCTCCCCTTGACTTAGAAAAAAAAAAAAACTGTAACACCCTTCATTTCCCCTTTAGTAAGTAAAAGAGGCAAAGTATAAATAATTTAAGATAATGTAATCTAATTTAAATCTAAATATATTGATACTTAATGCTAATTTTCACAATAGCTACTAATTCGTACTAATTAAAGCCTTCAGTCATAGTGTTGAACATATGGCACTTGCAGACATGTAAACTTGTAATAATAGCTGAACACAATTTTAACGCATCCAACTGCATCCATGCGTAACTAGAAACAATAAGCAACTGAACAAGTTCGGTTAAAATGATATTAAACATGAGCAACATTTATTTTACTATTAACATAGAAATATTCTATACACAATTACACTTCATAGACTGGAGCAGGTAATGTGCAGGTTTACATCACAATAAAGTGCAAGGTTCTTCGCTCGGTGGTGGATGAAAGCAGCACAAGCGACCACATTAGGCAACGTCAAAACCAGGTGCTTGTTTTGTCATGTCAGTACATTTAAATATGGCATCAGCTCAGTGGTTATCAAACTGTATAAAAACTATTCTGTTCAGTCATCTGTGTGACAAATACACAGGTATCTTTAAAGAATAAATATACATTCAGGTCAATATAGAAAAATAACGACTTAAAATATGCATGTTTCACCCTCCCAAGATGGAGGGCTCACATCTTCCTCCCTTTTAAAGTCTCCTCATACGTCAAGTCTTAATCACATCAGTGGACGATCGTGCATTCAGACATACAGAAACCAAATAAGCCGGGGCAGTAATCGTGTCTGTGTGTGTGTGTGTATGTGTGTGTGTGTAGGATAGAGAGACATTAGCCCTACAGAAAAAAACAACATCAAAATTATGCAACATCAGGCACTTCCATTCCCTGCAGCTTCATTGTCACACAGAGACAGTTTTGAGATCACAAGACGCTGACCCATCATCCTCAGGGCGGGATAAACAACTTGTGGACCAATGGGACGCCACTGTGGGAGATTCCACAGGCGTGACACATCACATCAGCTCCTGTGTCCACGGGGCAGGAAGCCACCAGGGTGAGACCGATATACTGGGTTCAGAGTTGGGCTTTCATTTTTGAAATCAGGGATATTGGTCTTTTCAGTGTTTATCCCTGACCACAGTTAGAGGAAATAAGTCTGTAAAGCTGTGGGGAAACGTTTCATGTTCAATTTATGTGTTCTTATAAATTTGGTTAAATATTTTTTATAATTATTTTAATGATTTAGTTTTCTAACCATCTGATTGATAGAGGGGGCTTGGACACCCTGGTTAAGTCCATATTGGTCCATTGGATAATTTTCCTAAAGCATACTGCAAGTTTTTAGATGAATTTCCTACCTTCCAGGGGGCAACAGGTTTCAGTTTATTTCAGATGGAGTTTCTTCTGTTGTCATGGAATGGTAGATTTTGAAATTTCGCTATTGTTATCCTAAATATTTAATCATTATATTGTTATTAGTGATATCTAAATCCATTTGTATTTCTGTCATTATAACATATTAATATTATCCTACTAATACTTATCCTATTAGTAATAGACCTTAAGGTGAGATTGTTTTGTTAACTGTGTCCATGATCAAGAATGAACCTCTACTTGCACTTGATTTTCATGCCATAATGACTTGATATAACCTTGCAATATGCAATCCATGCCAGTGAACATCCATTTGCTTTTGCTTTTTTAGCCTACCTTACACGAATGCGATGCCATGAGGAGACTGTTTGGAAAGCTCTCCTTGTTGGCGCATTCAAGTGTCTTCACATCCGAGACTTAGAGCGGTGGTTCCTGACCGTTTTTGTTTGTTACCCCTTAATGGATAGGTTCACATTTTTTCAAATCTGTCTCACAACAATAGTCAGGTGCCCGTATGAAACAGAGTTTTGCTTGCTGTGATCATTCCTTCTGTTCATACAGAACAGATCCCTTTCAAATGTGCCAAATTGGGGACAAAATCCACAGTCTCCTGTTAGTGCAAAAATGTATTCAAAATTTTATCTGAAGCTAATATGATGCTTCTGTGGTCTTTTTGTGGAAGTTGGAAGATGTCCACTTGATGTATTGAACTCAGACTGCTAACGCCTCACATCAGCTTCAGATAAACTTTGGAATTTATTTTTGCAGAATCGGGACTGTGGATTTTGTCCCCCATCACTTACACTGACAGCACAGTAGGAAGGGATCTCTTAATGGCCAGTATGAACAGGAGGAATGAGTACAGAAGGCAAAGACGGTTTCACTGTTAATATGACCTATTGTTTTAAGACAAACTAAATTGTGAACCTATCCTTTAATATAAGGGAATTCAACCTCCTCGTCATAGGCTGCATGTCTAGAAGTTGTAAGCTGATTGTTTCATTTGAATAATTTTTAAAGGCCTGAAAGGTTAAAACTACAGCATTTCACAAAACAAAAGCAAATATTAGAGAAAAGTCTGAAAAACAAACATAATTTTGTGTATCAGAATTTAGATTATTTTTTACTTCCTACAGGGGCAATCATCCCACGACCTACTAGACCAAGGCAAAAACTGCTAAATTCACATGATTCTTGTAATGTCCACATTGCTTACACTTTGTCTTCAAAGTTTAATTTTATAGCAGTACATCTTCTGAATGCAATGCTTTTTATCAGCTAACTGCAGGTAAAGTTTCTCAAACTGTACCTACTTGCAACTGCATTATTACATTACTATAACACAGCTTAATAAATAAAGTAGGCACATTGTTAGCTGTCTCAAACACTTTTTAAGAGTGCAAGTTGATTTTGGTGCCTTTGTGAAAGGTAACTGGAAGGTAGGAAATCGATAACACCTTTTGGTACTTTTTCTAAAATACTTGTAAACTATGTGTGATTTACCCTGTCGGTCAAACTCTACAAAGAGGCTCCTGATGGACACATAAACCCTTGATGATGATGAACAGTAAATACAGTGCAATTCCATAGTACATTCTGTTATCAAGTCGCAACTAGTTTTCTAATTTTGGGTACAACACTTGTATGGTGTGTTGTATGTTTTGAGATGAAGAGCTGGGTGGACAGAGAAAACTACACTGTGTGTCTTTGCATTGATATAACTGTACTGGAGGAGAAAAGCATGCAGGCGGATCAAATCATCTCTCAGAGGATTTTGAAACGCATGCAAGACTAAGCCACGTGTTGTACAGTAGTAACAGTCTATGTGTTCACAGGTTACAGGTACAGCACTGCATGTTAGTATGGGACTGACAGCTATGCTCACCTTACTGTAGTTTGGAGTATGTACAATACGTTGAGTCCAGTACTGAACGGTTAGCTTAGTATGGAAGAGAGACAGAAACAGCAGCCATGTTTACATGCACAGAGAACTCTTCTTTCTCCACATGATTACTCACGTCACTTGATTTTAGGTAACTAAATGTAAATGTCATAACTCTGCTACTGTGCTACTTAATAGTCTTGTACTACTACATTTATCTGATGACTGTAGTTACTATTTACTTTGCAAAAAACCCCCAATAAAAAAAAAAAATATGAGATGATATAAGAACATGAATGTTTTCATCCATGAAGCCCATTCTGTTAACCGCTTTAAAGGTACCCTGTAGAGTTTTTGACCACTAGTAGTGCTATGGAGCAATGTTTTGATGAGTGGGTCCCCGTTTTGTTGCCGATGTGATACATTCCACTGATCTACAGGTGGCAGTAATGCACCAAAAAAAATCGTCTTTGCAAACGTTTGAGGAAGGAAATGCATTAGACGCGTTTGTTAGACCTCAAGGATACACACAATGCTTTTGGTGAGTAACACTGGGTGTAAACATAACTGTTTAAAAGAAAACTCTACAGGGTACCTTTAAGGTGGAAAAGACCCACTACAAAAAAAAGATCATAAAATACCTGTATTGTAAGAAGTCAGAGATTCCTTAGGTAGGAGTGAGACTTCCGGCTTTATTAAGCCACTTTATGACTCGTACCCTCACTCCACTTGACTCACCTGCTTAGTCTCATTTTCAACTGTTTGACAGTCTCAGCCAAAGTGCGCACCCCCAAAATCGACCTAAATCTGACAGCCATATATGGACCACAGCTCGCTCACATTTGGTCCTCCAGTGCCAGTGATCGCACCTCAATCAGCCTGGCGACTTGGGTCACACTTTTTGTTCTAGAATAGAAGTCACAACCAGTTATAGCTATCTAATACTCCTTTAAATCAAGGCAACTCAGTTCCACCGTATAGAAGGTGAACAGCTCAACCTAAATATAACATTAACTGGAGTTTGGCTTATATCCAGGTGGCTCTGTGCATGTAAACGTACCACTGACCAGGCTGGAAGTAGCTGGCAAGAGGAAGAGCAGAGTGAGACGTTATAGAGAGGGAGTTAAAACACCAACCCAGGCCCTCAACCACCATTCGCACACTGTGATGAAGCCACAGCCACCAACTCCCTCTCGCAGTGCCCTCCCCACCAACCTACTCAGACTTCATCACATTTCAGACCTCCAGGCCCCAGTCTCTGAAGAAGCCTTTGGCCACTCTTGACTCTCTGAAAGTCACTGTGAGGGAGTTGAGAGTGACGTCTGTGACTGTCACCTCCCCCGGACGGATAATGGGTCTCCAGAGGTCTTCCGGCTTCTCTGATGCAGTGACCTCCTGTGGTCCGATAGTGGAGCTCCACTCGTCTGTCCTTTCCTGTCCTGAGCGAGACAGCAACATGGAGAGAGTTGCAGTCAGACAATGATTGCATCAAGCCTATCACATGTGTACTGTTATTGAGTTAACCTCCCTGGACTGACCTGGATAGATTATCTCTGCTCTGATAGATGTTATAAACTGACAAAGGCAGATAGGGTGCATTTGGCTGCAGGAACAGACAGCTCTGAGTGCTTCTGAGGTGATAGGGAGGACAGAAGTGCCCCATTCTGCACTCCACATCATTATTTTCAGAAGATTTAGTAATGTCTCACCTTTAAATTGTTAAAATGGATTCTACTACTCTGTCTTCCACGTCCCTAGAACCAGCCACGATGCCAGGAGTCAGCATGCCTAGGTCCCCGCATTTGCCTGCCGCCCGGCTGACAGTGCCTATTCCTGCGGGCGGTGGGTCCACAGGGCACCGTTGTACCAGACCATTGTGGTGAAGAGGGAGCTGAGCCGGAAGGCAACGCTTTTGATTTACCAGTCCATCTACGTTCCAACACTCACCTGTGGTCATGAGCTTTGGGTAGCGACAGAAAGATTGCAGATACAAGCGGCCGAAATTAGTTTCCTTCATAGGGTGGCTGGGCTCATGCTTAGAAATAGGGTAAGAAGCTCGGACATCCGGAGGAAGCTCGTAGTAGAGCCGTTGCTCCTTCAGGAGCCAGTTGATGTGGTTTGGGTATCTGATCAGGATGCCTCCTGGGCGCCTTCCTTTGGAGGTTTTCCGGGCACGTCCAACTTGTTGGAGACCTGGGGTCTCCTACCAGATGGACGTCTGGACTACCTTGCTTAGCCTGCTGCCACCGTGATCCAGCCCCGGATAAGCGGCAGAAAGTGGATGGATGGATGATGGATTGTAACTGTCAAACTACAAATTCATTATTCATTCATTCATTTACATTTGCTATGGTGTCAAGCTTTCAACTTTCAAGTAAAGGGACTTTACACTATGGGACAGACTGTTTGACTGTCATTAGATCTTTTAGGTTGCCACTTTAATATCAGCATGATTTGCTCTTGAATCACCTCAGGATGGAGGAAGTTTAAGATTTTTGGTTGCATGCCCAATAAAAAAAAAAGCCTGTGCATGGCCGTGCCTACTAGAGGGTTCACAAAGAGTCAAGTAAACTGGGTCGTGATGCTGATTAGAGTCTACTGGCTGACCGACTTACCATTTAAAATGCCTCCTCTCTTCTCTGTTGTCTCCTTTAGAGCCTCCTCTTTCTCCCCCACTCTATCCTCCTCATCTTCTACAATGTCCTCCTCCTCATCTTCCTCTCCCCGGCTTTCCCAGTCCTCTTGTGTAGGACTTGGAGGGTTTGAGTCAAGGCACTTGAACTGTGACCTCCTGGGTTTGTACGGCTGATCCTCATCCTCAGGGACCAAAGAGCGTGTCAGAGAGAGACGTAGGCGAGGTGGAGGTTTCTCTGGAGTCTTGTGAGCACTGCGGAGATCCATGGTGTAGACAGTATTCTGAATAAATATCAAAGAGAGAACACTTAAAAATTTAAACTTTAATTACTTGAAAATTCAATCAGAATCATTTGAGTAAACTGCTCAAACTGCAAATGAACTATGGTATAGAGCACAATCACTGAAAAAAGCCAACAAGGGGAAAGGAAAGAGAGTTGTATAAACCAGTAAAAAGTCATGTAGAAAAAAAACGCCACTCTTCAACTGTTTTATTGAGCTCCAAACTTTACCTGCAGGGGTCTTTTGGCTTTAGATCCTTTTCTCCTGTGACCCAGAGCTCTGTCTCTCTGCTCTCTAAAAAGCCAAGCATACTGTTAAAAAGAGGCGGATGGCAAAATGTCCTCTGTACATATGTTTGATGACCATTTTAAAAGCTGTTCTTAGGCTCTGTTTGTGTCTAGATGTTTCATGTTTTCATAAGAAAAACGTATCCAGGGTATAAGCAACAAAACATTGGTTCCAAAGGTAACCTGCAGAGTTTTTGACTGCTACTAGCACTATGGAGCAGTGTTATACTAGTGGGTCACTGTGTTGTTTGTTGTGCATGCCTCCAAGGACGCACATCCGTGCGCATGTGGGTCACACAATTCACAATGCACCAGCGAAGGCAGGGAAGAAGACTGCTTGCAAGTAAACATGGATGTAGACAACTTAAGAAAAATCGGCTTTGCAAATGTTGTTATTATCAATCAGTCAATCAATCAATCAATATTTATTGTCCCCAAGCAGGGACAGACCCCATTTGGTCTGCAGCCAGGTTATATCAGTCATAAAAACAGCAGTGAACCCCCCCCCCCCCCCCAAAAAAAAACCCAAACAGAAAGAAGCCACCCCCACAGACCAGCCTAGATTCTATAACTTCCAAGCCTACAGTCCAGTTAAGAAATGTATTCAACATCATATCACTTCAGTGGTTTCAAAACCTCTCGCCAAAGAACTGCAGTTGAAAATTAGCCAGCTGGCTAACGCTGGCACATTTACAGAAATGTTGATTAATGTGTGTTGGCCTTATAAATAGTTAAATGAAATGAACATGTTTGTTAGGCCTCAAAGATACACACAATGCATTTTGGTGAGTTACACTGAATGTAAACAGATACTTTGTTTACAAGAAATCCCTAGGGGGCACCTTTAAAGAAAATCTGACTTGAGTGCATGTAGGAAGCAAGCGTGCACGCATCATTCACATTAATGACATTGTTTACAACTGAAAGTAAACACCTAGCATCACTTATTATAAGTCCATCAGAATAATGACACCTTGTATAGGAGCCACCCACTTGTTTATTTTGCATGAGCATCCACATTAGATATTGTACCACCACCATTATAAATGTGGCCAGATGTGTGTCTGACCACTTTTGTAGATGATTTGTGAGGCAACATCCTCTTTACAGCTTTTGTGCCTTTAGATGTGGATTTTATGTGTTTTGGGAGATCTAGTTACAATCCAACAACCCAGGACATACGCTAATGCCAGCTGGAGAGAGGTCTTGGATCTGCGTCTTGCTCTGCTGAGTCATAATCTCTTTATGATTAATATCATGTAAGAAGAAAACTGGAGCCTTACTTCTCTTCATAGGCCTGCACTAAGCGCTGGTCCAGAATGTGTTCTTCAGGTTCCCATGTACTGTACCTACAAGATGTAAAAAATAGTATACAAGCCTCCTTCATTTTTGGATTTATTCATTTGTTACTGCATTCAGTCAAGTAATTAAATCAGTCTGCCTGTCTATTACTGCATTGTTTTTTTAACATTTTCTATTTTAAATTTTTATTTAAACAGTTACTATGTGTTGGCTGAAAAAGGGCTCACACAATGGCTCCATCTTCTTCGGTTCCACTAGAACAGTAACTGTGTGCTGAGCAAACGCTCTGAGTGGATGGTATCATCTACAGAGAGTCAACCAATCATTACTTTTTAATCACAAAGCGTGAAAGAACGGGTGGTGTTTCTGTTGCTGATATGGCAAATAACCTGATAAAAAAAAAAAAACACAATTTGGAAAAATATTTTCACAGTACTTTTAATCATCAGAGTTTCGATACAAATTATGAAAATTATGATACATATTGTGAAAAGTATGAAAATTATTTTTCATACTTTTTAGAACTTTATTAATAATTTTCTGTCGACATTGGTTGTACATGTCAATGTGAATATGATGCACATTTGTGAGTGTTATATAATCCATCAATCCTTCTTATTAAGTTTGCATACTTACTTTGGAGGCCATCCTTTCCACTTTAACAGATACTCCACATTCCCCTGTGGAGACATAACGTTTAAGAGACAAGAAGTTAATTTCATAAATGACATCACAGAATATACTGTAGCTTTTCACAGCCTTTCTAATACTACCCTAATACATGGGTGATGCATCATTGTCCCATCTACATCTATCAAATGTGACTTCTTTGCAGATGTCTGAGATGCTACATGTCTGATTTTGATAAAAACTGTGTTTAAGTGTTTCTTAGCAATGGCCAGCCTACTGGAGGTGCTACAATCAACAGACACAACTGTAAAATCAAATGTGATGTGATAGAGTTCACTCACCTCCTGAGGCAATCTTTATTAATTATAAATGTATAGTATCATACAAGTATATTATATGAAGATAGTCATGTAAGTAAAAAAAAATCCGAACTTACACTGTGTGTAGGAGGATGTTGCCATACCATCAGGCAATAGCTATAATTAACAGATAATGTAAAATGTACTGTATGTTTTCCATATACCTCAGTTAGTCATCCTCAGTGACATCATCCAATAATAACTGCCAAGCTCTCAAAGATATTCTCAGCAGGTGAAGTCACCACTTTTCCTGACTTCGTTTTACTCACAGTTCCCCATATACAGTAAAAAGGCTGTGAATGTGCCGTATATTGGGTGAGACTTGGGGCCTAAATGAACAGAATTGCATGTGCTTGTTCTTAAAAGCAAGTGCCCACATCTTCCATAACTTGCAATGTAGATCACATAATCAATTTTACCTATAAAGTATGTAAATATCATGCCCTCATAGGGTAATTAGTGCATCAGCAATATCAGGGTATCACCCAATATTTTACATATATCTGACAATTTGACATGTGTTTGAGTTGTGGATGGACAGATATAGTCCACCGAGTACTAGGCCTACATGTGGTTTTAACATTGGCCTACATACTGTATATTCTGTGTCTACTGAACCTTCACTTTTTACTCTACGAAGCCTCACTTTAAGCTTAACATCAAACCACGTATACAGTGTAGACAAAATAATATCAAGTAAATCTCCATTACAAACACAAATAAAACAGAAGTTCAAGTTGGGTTGCACACCAATTAGCGGTATCTTTCTACTCCTTATACTGTATATTTTGCCATATTGCTGTTGCTTGCATACACCTTGCAAATGCACTTAGTAAATGCAGCATGTCAGTGTTATGCACTTTGTGTACATTCTGTATTTTAGCGCAGAAATTATTACTTGATTAATCATTTAGTTGATTGACAGCAACTCTGATAGTCAACTAATTGTTTAACTCTTTAAATCAAGCAAAATGCCAAACATTTGCTGAATGTGAAGATTTTAAAGATGTTCTCTATTTTGCATTATTGTAAATTGAATACTTTTAGGTTTTGGACTTAGGATAAGACAAAACAAGGAATTTGAAGAAGTCACTTTTGGCTCTGGAAAATTGCATGGGCATTTTGACTCAACAGCAAATTGATTAATCAAAAAAATTGTCAACAGATGAATCAATAATCAAAATAATCTTTAGTTGCAGGCCCACTGCCTGTTAGAAGATGTACAATTTTGAGACTATTGCCCTTTACAGATTAAATTATTATTATTAGAAAATGCAGCTAATTGGGATAATGGCTAATATGCCCTTCCTCTGTGCTTATAGCATACTTGAGTATGGAACTAGAGTTCCTTTTATCATAAAGTGTTTCAATTATTTTGTCTACCCCTGTGGATTTAAACAGTTTATCAGTGTTAAATTGTTCCAAGAGATGTTTGTCATACCATAACAGTGATGGTGGTGGAGGTGGGGGGGTGACTAGTAAACAGAGGAGTTTCAGGGGCCCATGATTTCTAGCTGCGCACCTCATCTGTCAACACAATATGGTAACTTAGACCCAAATCCAATTAGCAAGCAAACAGGCCCAAAATGAAGGTGTTTGGTTGATAACGTCATCCCTTGCCCTCCTATCTAACCGGACACCTGACATGTTAAGCTGTAGTGCAACGACAACAACACTCTCCACGTTACATTAAAGGGACATGCTCCTTTAACCCGCCCCCTTTATACAGCCTGCAATTAGATAACCAGATTAGCCGCGCAATTCTGTTCATTTAAGCTCTCAAGCTTTCATTAGCATCCAAAGTAGCATGCCTTCCTCCCAAAAATGTGTCTCCTTCAAATGCTGACCGTCCCGCAGCTAAACGGACTGAGACACGTTGCCAAAATTTCTAACGGTTACCTTTCTAAATCTTTTCTTGACGATTGATTCAACAGCAAACACTTGCTCTCCAATCGCTGACAGCTCCATCTCTGTGCACGCCGCCGTCCGTTGGCTTTTAACTGTCAAAGTAACGTCTTCCGCCGTTACAAACTGAGCTAACGTTAACTGGTTATGACAGCGGTCCTTCGGTTCTGTCCTCTTCCGCCCGTTTCTCTCTCAGCAGCCTTGTTTTTCTGACAGTTTAAGGGCCCATTTATCCGGAGCGACTTCCTCGAGGTCTATCTTTCCGAGCGTCCAGTGACTTTACAAAATCTGCGACACATCTGCACACCGCTTCGCGCGCTCCCGTCTGCGAGAGCGCGCTCCCTTTTACAATGAGTCCGCGCGCGCCACCAGCTGCCTCATCATCCTCATCGTTCATCCAGTGTACGGAAGGATACCAAACCAGTGTGGGGTGAAGTACTCAGATCCTTCACTTGAGTAAAAATAGAAATACTGTGATGTGAAAATACTCTGTTACAAGTAAAATTCATTGCAGTCAAGGCAGAAAGTATCACTGGCAAAATGTACTTTATCAAAAGTAAAAGTAGGCTACTCATTGTGCAGAATGGCATCTGTGACTGATATATTATTAAATATTACATTAACAGATTGGTAATACTGATGAATAAATGAAAAAGTAGCATCTTACACTAGTAGTTGGTCAAAGTGATGCTACTTAAGTATATACAGTCTGTAGTTCAGTGGTAGGGGTCGGGACCCTCCAAAGGGTCACAAGATAAATCCAAGGGGTTGGGAGATGATTAATGGGGTAGGGGGAAAAAAGAAAAAACTTGTGCTTCACAAATTTTTTCACTTTTTGTATTTTTTGGAATGAGTCCATCTGAAAAGTTTAGTGGAGAAATCACTCTTTGGTGGAACTGCAAACAACCCATAAACGTCTAAAAACGGGGCAAGGGCCCCCGACAGACAGGTTTATTTTTTAACAGTGCACTATATTTTATGAGCTTTTCGTATGTTTTTGAATTGAAAATCTTACATTTGAAAAGTAACTACTACCACTACTGACCAAAACGTCCCCAATCAGGCAGAGAAGATGGACATCCTGCTCCATAACTCAAAATTACCCTTTCAGAGCAAATAATGACCCATTTAATGCACCCACACTGTAGCTTATACATAAAGTGCCATTATAAGCATTTTATTTCTATGCAAAAAAAATAAAAACAAAATAAAAACAAAATACAGTGACAATCAGTATTCCTTAAGTAGGAAGAGATGAAGGATTGTCATGGCAAAAAAGCAAATGCTGAATTGTGAGACATTATCATGATGGGATTGGGTCCAAAAATCTCAGCAAATTAATGACAACCTCTCTGATGTTTCGATGCAGGTTCACTTGGATATGACATTAAAGGTCTACAGACAGAGCTGGAAGTGAAGAGTTTCATTCCAAAATAAGACATGCACCATTGAAAAACATGTGATCTTGTCTTTAAAAAAAAAAAATCATACTATTTCAAACAACTGTAAATAACATAAAGCCCTTGGCTGCAAAAGTGAAAAATTCATATTTGATGAACTCCTCTATATTTACGATAAAGTGGTGCTTTGGAATAAATCTCCTGAAATCGCGTCAAACTGCACAGCCCCTCTTAATCTTTCAGAGCAACAAATATTTTCTTATGTAAACAAGTTAAGGCCAATATTGTCGTAAACAGACAATACATGTATAGTATTAGCAGATTCTCTTAAGCTGATAGATTTTAACTCTCTCATAAGGCTCATTTCACAATAAACAACCACAACACACGTCTGGCTGGACATGTGCTCACTAGCCGGCCCGTCAACTTTCACTTTTCTTTCCACATTTTCTTTTTCTACATTACATTACGATATTCTCTATCTCTTCTCCATCTGACAACTTCCCTTCGCGCAACCAACCACCAAACCCCTCCTCAGACTGAAACCTCACACATTAGAGACCCCTGCTGATTGTCCCACCAGTATATGACTTGGTGGGACAATCTGTGACTTCCTCTCAGAGCTGTGTTTGGCAGGTTTGACAAGCGATGTTTAAGAAGAGGAGGAGGAGCCCTGCATCAGCTGAGCTCCTGTGCTACAGAGGGCTGCTGTGGTGGTGACCCTTTGGACCAATGTGGAGCCAAAGGAAAGAATAAACATAACACGATGAATAGGTATTGTCCCTTATTTTGTCATCTGTCTGCGTGGTGTCATTTTACCACTGTGCAAGATTGTGGCTCTAATTAAGCAAGAGTGGTTGATATGGACAAATAAAAAAATATTTCATCATATCGATATGATGATTTGTAACAATAACTAATAATTATTCAGATTACTATTGACAATCTAAACTCAAAGATCACTTACTCGCTTGTTCTTTGACCGAATCACACAGTCCTCATCAGCAGATTAAGTTTACTCAGTTGCGACAGAACCATATGCTGGAAAGTAGGGCTGCAGCTAATGGTTATTTTCATTATCGATTGATCATTTGGTCAGTAAAATGCCAGAAAATTGTGAAAAATGTGTGATGCAGTCGAAAGCTCCAGAACAAGTTTGTAAGTAGACCTTGAGTTGAGATTGTTTTGAATGCTTTTTCCAAAGTCAAAAATGAATTGTCATGCTGTAACTGCGCATAGTAATATAAAGTATGGCCAATTTCTGTAATTTTATATTTTGGAAAGATTTCAATACGTTTGATTTTCTTATCAACCTAATTTGATATTTATTATATCATGATACAGTATATTTCTACTGAAAGATGATAATGATAATGATAATGATACTCTTCATTACTTTAAAGTAACTATTTGAAAGTGACTAATTAAAAAAACTGGATGAATGATGCGGTTAACTCTTCCTTGAAAGGAAACTGAGGCAAACATCCACTAGAGGGAGTGCTTGGCCTGGGTGTTGCATTGCTTTGTTGCATATAAAACTGTTGTGTCGGCACAGCCTCTACAGTATAGGTTCAGTCTGTGCCAGAAGTGTTTGTGAAGTGGATGAAATACAAAGTTGGCAACGTGATAAATCACTGACTTTGACATGTGATATGAAAAAGGGACAGAGAGGAGGAGATGGAAAGTGAAGGACAGAGGATACAGACAGAGAGAGATTCACGACATGAAGGGAGGGACAGAAACACGAAGACACATCGGTGAACATCATGACTAAAGCAGGGAGGATCACTGAGGGAGACAGGCAGATGAACACAGCATTTTTCATAAAGCCTGAACTCCCATGACTTTGGAAACTTGAACAGTAAAAAGGAGAAAAAAATGAAACCGATCAAAACTGACATTGAAAAATTGTCAATATATATAAAAACACAAGAATAGCAGAAACAGAATAGTAACTTTTTATAAGTCTTAACTGTGTTGTGAGTAAAGGACTGATTCTTTGATTCTCCCTGTAAAGCGTTTGCTTCCTTCATTGCTTTGCATCTTGTCAGATAAGAGTCCAGCAATGGCTGTGTAAACAAAACCCAAAAAAGAGAGGGGGATACATCTGCAAGTGTGCATCCATGTGACTGGCTGTGCACGACTCTACTTCCTCTCCCGTTCATTCTGTGATTGGCCCGTTGGCCAAGTTGGAGCTGTGATCGGCTGGTTAAACCCTCAGCCATCGGACCGCCATGTTTGGTGCGCCTCAACTTCCTCTGAAACGACCAATAGGAGTTCACAGTTCTTCCCTCGCAGCTGCTGGCGGAGAAACTTCCTGGGATATGGTAAAATCAACAGCAAAAAAGGACAGCCACAGTTATGATGATGAAAAGGAAGATGAGCAACTATTTTATGTCACTTTCTAAAGTTGTTATAGCAAACATGTTGCCTATTTAGACATCCAGCAGACAATTGTTTGGAGTCATGTTGGCTATGTGATAAATGCAAGACCAATATTTACTGTCCTTTTAGCCAGTTTTGGCCTCAACTAACTCCTTAGGGAAATATCTTGCTCATTAGCTGTTTAATGCTCCACTATGGTCACAAGCTAGTCGCTAACTTTGTCTGTCTGGTGGGCAGGTAGCATACAGTGGGTTTATAAGAGCTTCATTACTGAAAACAGCTGCCTGCTGCTACTGGAAACAATGTTAATAAGAGCAGAGTTTGAGGGCTGCAAAACCAATGAGTTGAAAGATGCTAAAACGCTCCATAGAGCTGAGAGGAACTGTACACTGTCTGTTGATAATTCTGTGGGTTTGGAAGATTGATACCACTCTCATATCTGTATGGTAAATATGAAGCTACTGCCAGCAGCCAGATAGCTTAGCTTAGCATGTTTTCATATAAGCATATATGTGATTGTGTGCATGACACGAAAATAAAAGACAATGTATTAAAGTGCCCAACCCTCATGGGTTTACAAGACACCAAAAGTACAGCTGCGGTGGTCAAACATTTAATTTTACAACAAAATTACAGGGTATTTTACAGCTCGGTCTTCAACAAAATATTCTGCCTTCTCTCCCATACTTGGCAACTAAAATCTGCTACAAAAAATAAGTGTATTTCCCCAAAATTAGGGCAGTCACTGAATCTGCTTGTGATTCATGCTTTTTCTTATCTATAGATATTTTTTGTTTTCATAAACACTCAACATTATTAGTCTTTTCTTCACCTTACCTTACCTACAAATATGAAAAATAAAAATGTCACCCCCCTGCCCAGGTAGTGTCAGTTCAGTGCACCTGCAGAGCAGCCACCCCACATTAGCCTCCATTTGTCTCACGTTTTACCTGTAATGCCTTTGTTTATCATCTGTGATGTGAAAACATCAGATTTCCATACAGTCAGGGAAGTTAAAAGTGTGCGTCCATGTCATAGTTCAGTTTTAAAATCCTAGCAGGGATACTGACAACATTATCAGACGAACACCCAGTCACACTGGTAGTTTAGTCGACTTCACTGTGCTGCCCTGCTTCGCTGCTGCACTTTGTTGCCATTACCTTTCTCTACTTCCATCGCAGTTAAGTTTTGTGGTTTGGTCATTGTGAGACAAGACTCGGTTTGTAAAGTTTACAGCCTGCCATGCTGTTACATTGATCTGTGTATAATGACACAACTAAAAAAGTGCAGTGATCTGACTTTGGGTCCTCTCAACTGATGACTCCAATTGTCAACTTTTAGGGAGCAGCCCTACTCAAAATGTTGAACTATTCCTTTAAAATAACAAATCTGTAAAGGGATACATCAAGTTTTTGGGAAACATACCTGTTAAAAATGATAACAGACAACAATGATCCTTGTGTGATCACCCAGGCAACTAGAGAGAATTTGCCATTTTAAAAAAAATTGTTCTGTAGCTCCTGTGTGCTGTAGCATTTGTTGTTCTAGCTTATACCTAACAGATAGGAGCCAAACTAATATCTGATCTGCTCACATTTTCTGTTTTATCAGAGCTATGTTAATCTACTGTTAATGCAAACTCAACACTTCCTGCAGCTGTTTCACAGTAAAAAGCCTCCCAGCTGTGAACAAATCCAAGGCCTTTACTGTGAAAGAGCTGCAGAAAGTCAGGTTAGTACCCGACTGAATATCAAGTTTCATGGTTAATACTATAGTTGTAAATAAATCTTACTCTGGACCAACGTGTTACTGTAGATAAATCAACATAATCATCCTTAGATCATTGAATCCATTGAATTCATTCATTTGTGGGACTTTAACTCTCCTTTTATTAGGAGACCGCATGCTCTTTTGTTCCACCATCCTGAGAGCCATTGAATGCAGCATTCCAGCCACCACTGGTCCGTCTGACCTGTGACCGGTGATGTCACCAGGTCCAAAAAAAGGGGTCAGCGACCACTGTTCTGTCTCTTTCCTCCACTCTTGTCTCTACGCCCGGACTTGATGGTTAGCTGAACCTTGGCGTGGTCTGCTCGGCGCAGATCCACCAACGAAAGGATAAAGGATTAGCTCACCGCTAACCGAGAGTAACCAAGCTCTTTTTCCTGCTGGTGAATGTTCTATAATTAATTGATTGCACCTACACAGTTTGGTGCCCCTTTACCTATTATGAATCCAAACGACCATCAGCCCTGCCGCTAAAGAGGGACAAACCTGCTGTATTCCCTTAACACAGCTCCCGCATGCGATAGATGAACCCACTATGCCAAAATTATTCTAAATCTTATAACAATATTTCTGATCATAGCTGTCATAGTAAGAACACACGCATATAAACACACACATCCCATCGCTCTCACCTGAGCTCATCTGGGTTTCCGATGGGTTGAGGGATACGCAGCTTGGAATCCAAGTTGTAGTAGACTCCCCCCACCTCTCTGACTCCTATCCAGTGCTGGCGTTTGAGCGGCAGCCGGAGAGGCCCCCAGCGCAGGTTGGATGGCACGTTCAGAATGAAACCTGTCACGTTGGACAGCTCGATGCTGCCTACATCCCTGGATGAAGAAAGGCAACGTTTACTGTTTGTAAACTTCCCTTTTGTGTTGGCGCAAGGAGACAAAGGATCAGCAGTGAGTTAAGGTGTGTTTCTTTTGAGCCGAGACCATCAGAAAACATTATGGAGAAATGGCCGACAAAAGATTTGTATCATATTGCAATTTATTATAGTAGTAAATGTTGTCTATATGTAATAATGCAATGTGTTTTAATTGACCATACAAGTGCTTTTGCAATTCTTTATCCTATTATTTACAAATTGTATAATCCTTACATTACTGTACCATTACCATTTTCTCTATTAATTATTAAATATAAACACTACAGCCTTTCAATTTCGTATGATATGAAAATTAAAAGAAAGCCTAAAACTTAATCCGCAAACCTGTTTGAGATAATTATAAGGGGAAAGAATCACAGGGTCACTCTGTGTACGATACATTGCCCATAATAGCAATAGGAGCACAATGGTACAATTCTGCGATACACAATATTCAAAAAATCTTCTACAATACATCATGACATTGATGTAGCTGGAAATTAAAACAAACTAAAGTGGTGGGAGTTGATCAATCACTATATGTATTTACTGCACTATGAAGTGCTTTTAATTTTGCCAATTTCTATAGATGACTGAGATAAATCTGCATAGAGCTTTTTTTTTTTTAAACAAATGCAGCAACATATAGAAACTTTCCATCCATCAAATGTCAAACAGCCAGCTGAACTGCCACAAATTTAAAGAGTTTCAGTATTAAAATGTCTACTATTAAAGGACTGACACACCTAGCATCAAGCATCAAGACAACATTTCACAATAATGTTCCCAGTATAACGAAAATATATTGGAACACAGTGTTTCATAATATACTCCAATATGAATTATTTGTCCCTTCCTTAATAAACACGTACTCCTTTCCTTTTTGTCAAAATGACATTGTAATTGTGTGGTATAATAACCAAACATGGATGTTGTGAAAAGGATGACGTGAATTTGGTAGTTTGATGCATTAACAAGGTTGCTGTTTGGAAGCTGATCCTGAAATCTTGGCTGTCAGAGTTTCCCACAAGCAATGAATGCACCAAGAAGGAGCGTTATAAAAACTGTCCCAGGTCACAGCTACATTACAAACATAACTTTTACCAAAAAGATGTCATCTTTCCTCCTTAAACTATTACAGGAAATGTACAATACATTGCATAGAAATGGATTATTGTTTGTGCTGTAAGTTTAAGTGGTAGGTTGTGTATTTACAATGACAAAAATGTAAAAGCTTTAATCACATGCTATAAGTTGAATCACCACTGTGTTATATCAGTTAGCAACAGAGAGTATTGTTGTTTTTGTCACTAGATTAGAGCAGCTATGATTTTGTTCCTGTTGTGGCCAAGACAGAGAAACAGGAATATGGCTTTTCTGATAACATTAACGTTTTACTGATAAAAGCAAGTCTGTGGCTGCTGTTGTTGTCAACAGTCATATAAGACTAATGAGGGAAGCAGGAATGCTGATAAAAGTGTCTCGTAGACTTTGTCAATTGATAGAACTGCTGACTAATCAAAGAGATCACTCAAGTCCCTGCTGATTAGGTGGCTGAGGTGCAGAGGGAGCCTCCTTACAACATTTACCTTATGTTTACATTCTAGGATTTAAGTGGATGCTCCTATACTGCAGATGTCACAGCTAACAATAGTGTCTTGTTGCCATGTGTACTCATGGAAGATAAAGTAACAAAAGAAACAAGATAGGTGGGACAAAGTCAAATTTTCTTTGGGTTAGGCTCCGTCTACCTGAGCCTCATATTGATCATTTAGGGAAACAACAAGAACAGCAGTCAAAAGATATATTACAGCTACGACATAAGCAATTCATGTGAACAAGGGTGAAAAATAAAAAATAAAATAAAAAATAAAAGCATTACTGTCCTTCAACTGCCTTACATTTTCTAGTGCAAGAATAAGGACAACATAAATGGAGGTTTTCAGCACAAGCCCTACATACCTTCTTTTATCCCACCAAACTGCTTCAAACCCTCGGGTCTGCAGGGCTGCCATAATGACATTTACATCATAGTTCCCATTTCCCAGCATGCTCTTCTTGTGAGGTGTCACCAGAGTGCTGGGTGAAAGCCTGCAACAAGTTGACAAGAGAGATTAACAGATTATCCACAACACTTCAGGTACACTGGCTAAATATTGATATAGATCAGTATACCAGCGTTCCCACCTCTGGTATATCTCCTGCAAGGTGTCCCTACTGAAGGCTGTCCCGTCCTGGAAGACGTTATTGAGCGCGTGCAGGGCGCACAGCTCCCTCCGCTGCTTCTCATGATAAATAGCTGGAGGTGTCAGAGAGGGTTGAGGAGGCAGTGGGGGGGTGAGGGAGGAAGAGGAGGATGAGAGATCCTGCTGTTGCTGCTGCTGAGAGTCCGTGGGATCCCTGCACCTCCTCTCCTCCGCTCCCACCACCACCACCTCCCCTCCTCCTCCTCCTTTCTGCTTGCTGACCTTCCAACGCATGCAGCCCAGCTCTTGCAGACCGACTCGCCCCTTCCCCTTCCACTCAACGGCTGGATACGGAGTGCTTCCCATCCCTGGACGTTCACCACCACCGCCGTCGGCACCACCTCCTCCAGCTCCACCACTACCTCCACAACTACTACCTTCAGGACGCTACATCAGCATCATGACAACCATTGCCATAGCAACCTCTCAGCCGCTTGGAAGAGAGGCGCTTGTGTGTCTCTGTGTATGGTCGAGGGGGAGGTGGGGTAAATGAGACCTGTGGCTGTTTAACACAGCAACACCTGCTCTCTCTAATGTGTCGATGTGGAAGTCAGAAGGAGGGAGGAGGTAAAAACTAAAAACTCAAGATGGGATCGCGAACAAAGATACTCCAGTTGCTCCCAAATGTTTCTGGTTACTCCCCCAACAACACCACAGTGGTGTCGTCAATCAAACTGCCGCTGCTCTCTGTGTGTTTCCACTTCCTCCATCTTCTGTGAGTGTGTTGACAGCTCTTTCCATCCAGTCATCAAGCCTATAGCTTTGCAGTTCTTTCCATTGCCAGGCTGCTGACCATGAAGCGTCACTTCCACTGGAACAGATACAACAGGGATTTGGTGCCGAGCACTGACGAATGCCTAACAAAACCAAAAACACCTGAAAGAAAGACAGAAAGAAAAGCTAATAAAAGCTCCTTTAAAATAACAATTATGGTCACAAATCCCCACCACAAGTTAGCAGAGCCCAAAATGACATCTTAAAACTGCTTAATTAATCTGAACAGCAGCCAAACAGCTTATACAACACTTTAAAGCCATGCTGATTTTGTTGTTGATGGTGATGTATAGCTGAGATAACATTATAAACAATCTCCACTTGGTCAGCAGACCCCAAAATGAGAAGAAGGTAAACATTTCCAGCAGCTTGGACTGGATAGAGGAAGCAGGCTGTTCAGTAAGCTAGCAAAATATGACAACAGCCGTGTTCAAAACAAGACACACACATTAAAGAGCTTACAGTCCATTACAGGGGGATAGCCGTTGTTATACTCTGAAACCATACATGTACAGATGCAATTAATCCATGATAGTAACAAATATCTGGCGTTAATCTTCTGGCTGCTCTACGTGACTCCCGTGTCTACAGCAAACACAACCACAACGCTTCCTTTACGTCTTATAACTTCATTTTCTCTAACCGACCACGTACCTGGCCGCCTCCTGTCGGCGGTGTCACAGCTGGACTATCATAAACCGGTCTAAAAACTGAATATAATCTCTCCTGTTTTCCTAAAGTCTGTTCAGTCCTTTGTCTTTGCCAATTTCTCTGGTTAACCTCTCTCTCCCTCTCTCTCTCTGTCTGTCTGTTTCTCTCTCCGTCCGTGCAGACGCGAACATGCGCAGTAGCGTCTCCCTGGCTCCATATTGCTGTCACCGCCTGCGTAATTAGACAGTGGAGCAGTCCCTCCCCTGAGACTGCGAAACCCTATAAATTTCACTTAATTCTGAGTGGCCATGTTTAAAATACATACATAAATAAATAAAACAATACTGCTTTACATCCTGTTTGCAGCAGTGATGTACAAGTAATAAACACAACGTTTTATGACTTTTAGGCCAGGTGTAAATGTATTAATGGAGATACAATGGATCACATGACTAAGGAGTGGCTTGTAGTGTGGAACATACAGATAATTATCGCAGACTTTCACTAAGATCCGTGGAGCTTTTTAGCCTCTTTTAGCTCATTGTTTTGGATTTACGCACACAACTTTACTGTTTTGATTCACTCCCAATGTACATTATTTGTTTAGCACGGCAGACAAAGTTAGCAAGTAGCTGGTAAATATTTTGCAACTAAAGAGCCAGATATTTTCAGTTGGTGGGGACTAAAACAGAGCTTAAAGGAGAGTGGATATTGGACTTATATTCATCAGGTGGCAGTGGCACGACTCCAAATGAATGCTATTTACTCTGTGTCTGTTCGCCACAACAACTTAAAGTGATAATACTCCAATTTCGCATTTGCAGCATCTGACCATATACCAATATTTATTAATCACATTAATCCCCATTTTTGATGGCATTTGTGGATGATATTTCTTCAGCGATAGGCATTCAATGTATTTGCATTCTTTCATTGCGTCTTTATATAGTAGTTCTCAGTGTGACTGGTGGAATCTGCATTTTTCGGGCAGAATTCAAATAGCATACTATGCATAAGGGATTCACAGGAAACAATGGATTCATGTACTGGACGTTATGTGGAAAACAAAAGCTGCTACCAGGGTATACTTAACATAATGATGGTCTTCTTTAGTCACCTTTTTTGAAACAATGTGACACAATGAATTGCCTCAGCCCATGGTTTGTCTGGTTAAGCTGGAAACAGATACAAGAATTGTTCCTCATCTGTTGAATTGCACGTGTGCAATTACCACCAATAACCGCAGGTGCTGCCAAATCATCCAGGAATGGGACTTAAAGCTAAATTAATGCAATTTTAAAAAAGTTGTTATGGCCAAAATGTTAGCAAACAATACACATCCAGCAGACACAAAGACACATTATCATTTCTTTGATGTGGTGTTTCGGGACATCTGACGAATATTATTCATTCATTTACTTTTTAGCTCTACTTTGGTCTGCAAACTCCTGAGAATGTTGTGCAGGCAGAAAAACTCAAAGAGCCAAAAGTTGCTAAAAAGCTGAAAATAGCTGCAGAGTTTGGCATTAATTCTCAGTGGGTTTGACACTACGAGTCATTAGAGGAGTCATTTGATTCAGTGTTAATATAAAAAATATGTCTTAATGCAAGTGTAACTTTGGCACTTTCTAACAAGTCAATTAAAACTCCATCAAAGTTTTTAGGATGACCACCAGTCAGCCCTGTTTAATACCAGGATATGACCACAATAATGTGGATAATATGGAAAATTCATCTCTTTTCCTCAGTTGTGGCCTTCCTGCACCACCATGGCGTGTTCAGCCACAGAGAATAGATGTTTTTTGAAAGCGGTCTTCAAATGTAATAAACTTAGACATGCTGGTATTGCTGAAGGGGAAGGTCAAGCTTTTTAGAAAGTGTTTTTTTGGCTTAAGTGATTCAAAATTCCAGTATTTACCAATTATATCCTGTTTTCCCCTCAGTTCTTCAGAATTAGTTAGAACTTTTTACTGAACACTAACAAGTTACACAAAAAGGACACTGAAAAATCCTGAAGCTAATGAGGTAAATATTGGATTTTGGACCACTTTTGCAGCACATTTGTTTGACTGCAAAATACTGTAGATGATGATTCATAAATTAATTTTTAAAACTATTTTAACCCTTTAACAGTAAAACAACAGATGCTAACTCGTAGTGTGTAATAATGATTCCTCCCATCCATCCACCTATCTACCTTTCCATCCCTCTGATGGTCAGACTCAGCCTTCACCAGCTTCCTCCGGCTCCCCCAGGAGGACCCATGAGTGCTCCCAGCTGGAAGATAATGAATGCAATTCCATTTTGTTCCTTTAATACTATTTTCTCCTTTTCTCAGGTCAGATGTCACGCTTGGCAAAAGAACAACAGTGGGTGTTATTTTTTCCTATGCTAAAGTTTATACATCGTCATGCCCATGAGGAACCTGATTGGTCTGTTGAATGTCTGTTCTGTTTAGCTGAATGTTCTCTCTAACCACAGGGCCACTGCTTTACACGTGTCTTTGTGTTTCAGGTCATTGAGATTTATTTATTATTTCTACCCAAAAATGTGGGCAACCTCAATTCTCATAATGAAAAGTTAGTCATTTAAAGTGGGTTTACACTGCACCAGAATATACACATGATATTAATATTTCACAATTAAAGCTAGACTGATATATCGATTTACTGATATTATGTCATATTTCACTGTTGCCAATATAATGAAGATTTTTTTCTGATCAGTCTATAAAACCTGCAATTAAATTTGAGCTTGTTCATATTTAATCATTTTTTGGTTTAAATGCTGTTTCAGAAGCTTCTGGAGAAAGCACAGAGCGCATTGAGCAGTACAGCACTGCTGAACTCTAGTCCCAATATGACTTCAGTTTATTTTCCCTGGTCATCTTTAAAGTTTGATATCTCTTATAAATTATGAAAGATAGGGGAGGGCTGAGCACTGGAGCAGAGTAAGAAAACACGAGGCACAGGCCTATACAAAGGAATAAACAGACATCGAAGAATTACAACACATCATAATGGGAAAATTAAGTGTGTGTGAGCCTGATATCTAACCAAAAGCATCTGTGGCATGTTGAAAACCAATAGGCGGCTAGTGGTAGTAAATTCATTTGGACAGTGGTAAACCAGCAGATTGACAAAAAAATACCTCAGGCAAAGAATGCTTGCACTTTAACTCAAAATGCATGTTTAACACTTGAATCAATATTTCACTGCCCCAACAACTCTGTCTGACACACACACACACACACACACACACACACACACACACACACACACACACACACACACACACACACACACACACACACACACACACACACACACACACACACACACACACACAACCATCTCTCTTCTCCCTCTTTTATTTACATGCGTCCCAGATTTCTAGCCAGTGCAGAGGCCATGTCAGCTAGCAGCTCCTCCCTCACGCGGTCCTCCCTCCTCTGCAGCTCGTGGACGAAATGCCCCCTCAGTGTCTTCATCTCCATCACACGCCCCACCAGCTTCCTGCTCATCACACTCTGCGCCTCTGGGGGGCAGCCTGGCCTGTTGTCCACCAGCTCTGGCCTCTGGTCGCATAGAGACAGAGCCTTTCTCAGACCCCCAGCGTCCACATTCAGCAGCTGATCTACAGTACGCCTTCGACCAAGACGGTCTGCATGAGTGAGCACTGGGATGATGTACCCTACTGCCCCGTCTCCAAACAGTTCAAGGGTGGCTCGGATCGCCTGAGCCGCATCCTGGTTGATCCCCATGCTGGAGCCCGGAGCTTGGATTACCAGCAGGAAGGCGTGCGGTCCAGGACTGGCCAGCTGAAGGCTCCTCAGAGCTTCCCTGGCTCTCTCGTTGTTCTCCAATGACAGCCCCAAAAGATCTGGGGTGTCGATCACTGTAACCTCTCTACCATCCATTACTGTCCTTCTCTTGGTGCTCTCCATTAGGGGACCCATGGGTGCCTTTGTCTCACTATTGCTCAACAAAGCATCTGCCAGGGAGGTCCGTCCTCCACCAGTGGGCCCCAGGAGGATCAGTCTCAGGCCCGGTTTGTTGGGACTGCTGCTGGTCGGATCTATCTCTGACCCTGCAGAGGTGTCAAGCTTTTATTAGATGAATAATAAAGCACTCTGCAGCAAAGTTCTGCTTCTCAGAACAAACCCAACTGGGCCCGAGAAAATGTATTAAAGGAGGATTAATTTGAACTGACCTGTGATTGCTTTGATGACAGCAACCAGCCATTTATACAGCCTCCGCATTCCTGAGACACAAGACATAAATTTTAAATTTTTTTTATTCATAAGTGACATATGACACCATTTTGTTTTATTTCTTTTGGTCAGAAATAAGGGATTTATATTTTGTACCACGAAAGGTTCCCACTAGGCGGCTCACCCAGCTCCAAAGACTTGACAGACCTGAGGCAGACACAACACACATTAATGTTCCGGTGATTTTATGTCACATCACACACTAACATGACAGTCATATTAGATAATTATTGTTATTTCACCTATTGTACTGATGGCTGACGGTACTTTTGTGTGCAGTCAGTTAAAATCAGGCTGTAGGGGGAGCACAAAGTGACCTCTGACCCCTGATATATCACTCTAACTAAACTCACCAGTTAGAGAGCAGAACAGACGAATCGGCCATCTGATCAGAGCTGGGAGTGCTGCAGGGAAAACAGACTACTATCAGTATAACAGCAAGGGTCATGAAAGATAATAATGATGCTCCAAGCCAATTTGTTCCTACTGAAGATGAAAAGTTTTAAAACAGGTCACAAATACTGTGTGTAGGTAGATTTTTTTTAAAGGCTCAGTAATTTGCTAAAACATTAGAGCATTGCTGTTTTTTCTAAAATGGGAGTTAATTGTGAATTTGTTGAGAACTATTTTCAGCAGTGGATTAATACACGTTTTGTGCACTGGTCAGCAGCAGAATGAAGTATGTGGGATTAACTCTGTTTAAACCTCATGTTAACTGTCATGGTGTGGCTCTTTTAAGTATTTTCCTTGTTGGTTTTGGTCTTTATTTGTCACTAAAAATGGAAGGAGGTTAGGGTCACCCTCTGTAAGTAGGACCCATAATTCCTGGCTAAACTCCTGATAATGCCATCAGGGATGTCGGTTCTCAAAGCCCCTTCAGATAAATTCAAGCAAGTTTAAGCTGTTTAGCATTCTCTGTGCTTTCTAGTTTCCAGACTCAGTATCTCTGAGGAGGGCAGGTCAATCGATCAGAGAAACAATACGGCTTATACATCAGGGGAACTTTCTGTTTTTCCAAATGAATATGAAGTTGTGTGTCGGTGAGCGACTGACTCTGTGAGAATCTGTAGAGAAGATACCCCACCACAGTAAAAGCTCCCATCTGGACGCTGTTGCTAGTCTGCCACCAGCCTAAACAGAGAAGACAGGGAGAGAAGCATGACATTAGTATTGCAGTGTTGTACACAACTTATCATGGGGTTTACCTTTGACCCAAATGTGAAATACTCTGAATCCCAGGAAACCCCTATTGTTTAATGCAGGGCTTTGTGTGTGTGTGTGTGTGTGTGTGTGTGTAGGCATATCAAGGTTTACATTCAAAGTAAACGCTCTCTATTTAATCTTGATATGACATCACAATCTCTTTCATAACAGGATTGTTTTAATGGCAGGAAACTTTAGCACAGTTTTAAATATGGCAGTTCACAGCCGCTGCGTAGAAAATTGTTTCAAATTGATTATGTGATAAAACTGCATAAAACATTTTTGAGTAGTATTACAAGTGTTTCTTAATTTTCCCAAATTTCTCAAACTGGAAAGTTTATTTTGAAAAACTAACCTGGAAGTCAAAAAGATTTTGCTGCTAACTTGATGTAGACTATGTACTCCGCAGTCTAAACAACGGCTTGGTTTTTGCAACCATGAAGACACAATATTATAATATGAGATTAAAAAAGACCATTAAGTGAGTAATTAACATATCATTACGTCCCTATTTAAATTCTATTGCCATACAATGGAAGTTAAAATACAAAGAATACTCTGTATATTCTCTATGAAGTAGCACAGACATCTTTAATGTCTTTAAAAGGTATGTTTGATAAATATTTTAAAATCCGTCTCACCTGTAACAGCATCCTCCTTTTCACATTGACACTCCATTTCTCTGCAGTTGACAGACCTTCAGCCAGTGTCAAGGTAGCGAGAACGTGACAGCACTGCTCAGAACTTGCAATATAAAAGCTCGACATTACACCCGGGTTGACAAATGTTTTACAACGTTGATGTGATTATACGAACAGCTCAAACAGGATAAGATAAAACTAGGAATATCAGGATGAAATCTGTTCGCACAGCAAAAGGGCCTAGATAACATTTTCACAGCATGTCACATGTTAACATGTAGCAAAGTTTCAAGACGGGGTAAACCAATGCAGAAAACCTACATTGGAAAACTCAACATATGCAACATAAAAGTTGTTAAAAAGTATCTTTTAAACCATAGCAATTGCAAAATGTTCTTAAAGCTCCATTACCTGGTGTGTAGTCAGATAATCCTCCCCCAGGAATGCCATCTACTTTCAGTCTGTCAAAACCTGATGCAACTCACGTGAGGTTAAAGTTGTATGTGATTCCGTCTTCCTGCTGTTGTGCAGAAACATTCACCTGTGCGGGCCTGCCCTCAACGGGAGCACCGCGCCTACTTTATTACGCGGTGTGGCAAAACAATGCAGTGAGAAGGGCCAGGTATGCTGATAATGCTGCGGCCATACTTTGAAAGGACACACCTTTTCTCTTGCTACAGGAACTGGAAATGCTGCTTAAGGTGTACAGTATACTGACTCATGCAGTAAATAAAATAAAACAAACTAGATGCTATTTTTGCTTTATTAATGCAAATCATTATTATCAACAAGTGAAATCACTAGTTACAGTATTTTTATGACTACTGTATTCCAATGCACACAACGCTTTTTCATAATGTTGTAACCTACATTAACCTTACTTTTTTTTTTATATAAAAACATTATTCATGTAATATGGGACTGACACACTAACTGCAGACATTAGCACTGAGCTGCACTGAAATATGAGAAAGAAAAACAGGAAACATTTTTATGTCCCAGTCCGTCCCAAAATTCACAGGCCACACAGTAAAGTTCGTCTGCTCATGAAGGCATGGTGAGTTGTATATTTAACTCCTCATGGGCCCAGCCGGGCTGTCAGAGCATCTATCAGCTCCTGCTTCTTGGTCCCAGTGGTCCGCACCCCAACTTGCTTACAGGCCTCCTTCAACATGGGTACGGTCAGCTTTCCCAGGGTGCCGTTCTGCACATGGGCCCTCAGCTCGTCTTGTGACACCTCCACTTTGGGCTTTTTTTCAGCTCCGCCTCCTGTATCAGCTACAAGTTCATTCATGGAGAAAACATTCAGTCAAAAGAATAATCAGACTGTTACTGTACTATAGCTCAAAATGACCACAGGAGCCAGTGATGTATTTTAAAGTCGTCAATATTGATCAGAAACTTGATCAAACCCCTGCAGATACTGTGTGCTGGGGCAGAACAATTCAAACTTATGTTACAGACAGGCCAAAACAACAAAGATACAGTAAAAAGAAGTTTTGCATCGTTTCTGTTATGACCAGCTCTGACCTGTTTTGCGTTTGGGAGCTGGTTTGCTCTCAGGGTTGTAGTCGGCAGGGTAGACCAGATCTTTGAATTCCTGAACCAAAGGACCCAGACGGCGGTCAATCTGGTCCACCTTTGGCACTGAGACAGAGAAAAAGACAGACGGGTACAGAAAGTATGAGATGAAGAAACAGCAAGTAGTTGTAGCAGCCACGAGAGGAACCAGGATCTCTGAATGTTTGTTTGTCTGCATCTTACTGATGAGATCCTCTATGTCCTCTGGAGCCATCATATCCAGGGCCAAGGCCTCCAGGTTCCTGTAATGCTGCTGGATGACTGGATTCTCAAAAGCATCACTCCTGCATTACAAAGAATGAAAGAAACCAAATGAATAACCTTGTTATGAACAGAGATCACACACTAGTTGTAATTTTGTCACCACAAAGTCTCCATTAATTCCACAAGAAAGTGGTCATGCTAGAAATTAGACTGCTTTTTGTTAATTAAATGTATGTCCCTCAGAATAATATCCCTTTGAAGTGGCAAAATAACACACATCAAAGACACTTATAGACACACAGTTTCCTTTTTCGGATTATAGAATTTGACAGCACCATAGTTTATTTCTACAAAACAGTTTTTTATGCATCTCTAAATGAAGATCTCTGTTAAGTGCTGAACATGTGCAGCAACCTGTATTTGAAGCGCAGCTTGGAGACGATCTCCTTCATCTTGTCCACCTGTATTTGTGAAGCCGAGGGGCACTGGGGGGGATCCAGAGTCCGTATGTCGTCAGCGTATGGCAGGTAGATGACGTTGAAACCTGATACAGGCGAGAAAGATTGCCATAAAGCTTCAGTACACTATAATGACCTAGACTATAATATAGTTGCCTATCTTTCTTATTACTGTAAACTGATTAGTTTTTTTCAAAAGCTAGAACAGCCAAATACAGTGGTAGAAATTGCAAAAGGAGCTTAACATATCATTGCAAAAGTTTGTTAGCCTGTTAAGTCTGGGACTCTCTGGATTAATTAAATCCAGTAAAACTCCTGCTGAGCGCAGCAGTGTATTACCTGGTGGTGTAATCTGTACTTTCCCCTCGTCGACCTCCTCTTTCTGAGGCACCAGGGCAACAAATCGCGGTGGGTAGTTTCGGCGAGAGACGCAACGGCACAGAGCGAACACGTTCCTCTCGCTGCACTTTGTCAACAAGGCAGAGAACAGACATGCGCTGCCTGAGGTGGAAAACACAGGATATATTAGAGCTCAGCAAACAGAGAAGACAGAGGTTCAGGCCCACTGGGCCACTGTTCACTCATGGTGCTGTAAGACACTTTTGAGGACACTGTCCAGTAAATTGCATATTATTAAAAGCTCATTAGCATGCATGCTCAAACACAAATACACACCAAAAGTGAAGTATAAAAAACACTATGTGTCATATGAACTGTGATTGATGTAGGGAAAAGCCAGTAATGGTCTCTGAGTAATTATCACTAGGGCTACAACTAAAAATTACTTTTAATGTTGACTGATGTGCTGATTATTTTCTTTATTAATCGTTTTGTCTTTTAAATGTCAGAAAATAATGGAAAACCCCATCACAATTTCCTGTGTTTCCAATTTTTTGGTATTTTTGCTTTAAAAATGACTTAAATGAGTCATCTATTATCAGAATAGTTGCAGGTTATTTTTCTATTGATCGACTAATCGATTAATTGACTTATCGTTTCAGATGTAATATCATTGCTAAAACCAAGTAGGATCAGAAACAAAATGTTCCTTCATTCTTTATGGCAGACCAAGCGCTAAATGTGGTGAACAAAGTAATTGGGTCACATTATCAGGAATGATCTATCTGATGACGATGTTGTGCAGCGCCCGTGCAAACTGTGTGCGCCAGCCAATATGTTGGCACACAAATTTCATGTGTACAGATGATGTTAAAACAGCCCTTTTTAGAGCCTGTACTGTGCTCCACTCTATACAGCCCACTTGTGGTGCAGTTATAGTAAAGCAAGAATGAAAAAGCTTCAGTCTGCATTTAATGATGCAGCTCAGAATCTTGCTCAAGCTCCCAAGATGGACAAATGCAAGTCATGTGTTTGTGACTGGTAATGTTCCCCCCTTTCATGCTGTGTTGAGGAATTTTATGTACAAATGATTGTGTGGATTAATTGATTCACTGAGCCTCCACAAAGTGACACAAGGTACTCCTCTTGTTTTTGGAAACATTGGAACAAATGTCCACAGTGAGTAAAACAGAGACTTGTGAACTGCAATGATTATATCTCTATGTTGTTATCCTCGTAACATTGTATTTTACTATTTTTAATACCTATGTGTCTGAAATAAAATTAAATTGAATATCACATATCCTCACCTCACACTATTTGGACATAATGTGGTTTTAATATTTCTTCCTGTCAGTTTTGAAGCCAATCGGACACAGACAGACAAACAGTGCTACCTTTCACCTCGTCCTCCTCGGGGTAGAGGAAGACAGCAGGTCGGATATGGTGGTGAAGTTTGAGCTTCTCCATAGGTTTGAAGCCGATCAGAAACAGTCCAGGATCTTCAAACTTCTTGATAGAGTCCACCTCGTCCCTCTCCATCACTATCTGTTTTTTACCATACGTCTACAGCAGGCACACACGAACAAACAAGGAGAAAACGGCACCAACAAAATCAGTGATAATCACTGAAATGTATGTCCACCATCAACTAATTTCAGGTCAATTTTGCTGTAGCTGATAGATTTTTCTGGTCAGTTGTTAGTCATCATGCCATTCTGGTGGGTAATAGACCATAATTTTGTTTAATTTGATGTATTACCAGTTAGTTATTATACTATCTAACTTACAGTGTACAATATATATGATGATATTTAAATCTGTTACAAAACACACTTATGAAAACAACCAAAACCAGAATTAGCATATATTAAGTCTGTTCTTACCTGGGCTTTCTTTATCTCACTGGGCAGCAGCAGGCTGCCAGTCTGGGTGTGGAAGGTTCGGGTTTTGCTGTGGACTGGCTCATTGGTTTCCCTGTAAAGTCTGATGGCACCTGGTTTCCGAGCTGCCACAGCAGTTGCATAAATCCCTACAGCTACGTTTATGCCCTCACCAAGACACAGGTTTAACCTAAAGATGGCAGAGTGGGAAGGGTGGTTTAAGGAAAAGGAAAGAGGAGGAGTTAAGTGATTGAGAAGACACAAAGATGAACTACAAAGGAAATGGAAAGCAAAACACAGGGCAATAAATAAAAAAGGAAGTGACTAAACTGCAGGAAGCAAGGCAATAAGAATAACTTTTATCTGTCTGGAAATGGACACGTGTCACTTATCTCTACCTGGCCATGGCTCTCTTCTTTTGTTCCTTGGCCCGCACCCTCTTCTGGAGGTCCTCCAGTTTGTCACAAGGCCCTAGCTGCAACCCCAACTCGCTCTCATCCTCAGGAGGACTTACAATGTCACGAAAGAAGGGTGAGACATCGAAGCCGCCCGGTTTCATCAGATGCATTAAATCAATGATGACACCTGAGAGAGAAGGGATTAGTAAAATGAGTCCAGGCTTAACATATTAAAAGCTGCAATGTTAAATTCTTAATGTAAAACTACACCTTTATTGTAAGCCTAAATTATAAAATCAGAATGCAATAGAGAACAGCCGCTTAGGAATTATGAAGTGAAATGATGATGTTAGACATAGCTCCCATCACAGAGAAATTATACATTTTAAAAGATGTCTGGGTTGATAAACAAACGCTTCTGTGTGCAGGTTACTACTGTAAAGTGACAGGCTTTCTGTTCACTGAAATTTGCATGCAAACAGCAAAGTTTCCAAGGGCAGCGTTGAGCTTTACTCCAAAACAGTATTACAGGTTTTCATGAAAGACTTGCAGCCTTTGCTTCAGTCATACCGGTCTCTTTGAGGTCACTGGCCTTGGTGCGAGCCTGTCGGTCTTTCGCACTGTCGCCCCCGTGTGGTTCATCCCTGCAGGTGAAGATCATGAGCCGCTTTTGTGAGAGCCGTAGCTTGATGTCACTGTAGAGGTTGGCGCAGCACCAGAGGGCGTCGCCTAACGACGTCTCCCCGCTGCCCATGGCCTCTGCTGCTAGCTGGGCACCTTTTTCCCCCCGCAGAGCGTCTACGTCCTGTACTCGCTTTGCACCTGTGGAAAATAAGGAAGCAGACAGACAAATGTAAGAGGACAGATGAGGAAAAACATAATGAATAGTGGCGATAGTGGTTGCAATTTAAAACATTATCTAGGAGGGGGAAAAAGCTACTCTGATGACGGAAGGCTCAAAATCTTCATTGCAGTGTCACCAATACTGCCCACACCTGATCTGATCCAAATACCAAGTACTTTCTTACAGTGCTTACAACTTGCAACTTTGCATTGGTATTGTTAAGTGTTCTTATGTTTTAGTGAAAAAACATGTAATAGCAATAATAAAGTTACAAAGTTGAATATATGTTTTATCTGAATACATTTGAGGGATGAAACCTGTGCACAAGATCTGCACCCACATTTGTGTTTGCAGCAAAACTACAGCATTATAGATGGAGTGTGATTATGTGTTAGTTTGAAAAGGGCAGCGTGTTACCGGGTTCATCGAGGTCGTGGTACACGTAGACATGCTTGAATGAGTTCCTGGGATTTTTGCTCTGCTCTGTGCCGTAGAAAACCAAAGCCATCAGGTCCCTGTGACTACTAATGATTTTATTGGTGTACATACTGCGCACAACCTACAAGGACAGAACACAGATACTTACTATCATAAGACAAAGGGCATATCAGAGAACAAAAATAACTAATGAGGTGATTCTATACTACTGATATGCAGTAGGTAAGCTGAGGAAGAGTCAAAAAAATGTCCCAAATAACTTTAAGACTTTTGTGATCAGGACGATTTGTGCTTCAAAATACCCTTCCCCAACTGTCTCAACCTACACATAATGTTTGAGATAATACCAGCACATTTCTTGCAATTCCCAAGCATTATTATGATCTGGATAATTAGCTCATTCAATTTCCAAACATTTCCAGTTGTTACAGTACAAGGATGGCTGTTACACAAACAAAAGAGGCAGCACACAACAAAGACAAAGCAAAAGTTAACTGGCCATCTTACCTGCATGGTCATGTCAAAGTTAGAGGGCTGTCCATCTTCTCCTTTGATGAACATTTCCTTGGAGGCATCAACCAAGAAGACCAAACTGTCTCTCCCTGAGATCTTGTAATCTCCTAACAAAGACAGAGAACCCGATTTGTTGTTGTGTAACTATAAGGGTTCAGACCATGTCTTACTTTTTGGTCTCGAATGCTATCTGATACATCTATCTGAACATACTGAAACTCATGTGTTAAATTACATTTTAATAAACTGCATGGCGTTATAAAAGTGTGATATAATAATGTGGAGGAAAAACCTAGCTGAGAGGATTAATGACCAAATCAGAGGCATTGATGGTAGCTGACAATTATTTGCACTTCAAATGAAGTAATGAGGCTTTATCTCACCTCCAGATTGAGCTCCTTCCTCTTGCTCTTCTTCATCCTCATCCTCATTCTGGTAGTAGGCGTTCCACTCTGCCATTTTTACAGCTTTTGGTTCTGTCAAAGGATTCAGAAGTTCAGGACCCAGCAGTGGGCAGACCTGCTTATGGAGTAGTTATACACAAGGTAAATTATCAATACTGAGGTACTGAGTTAAAATTATCATGAGTGATGTTAGATCATGTCTAAATTGCCCAGCTTAAAAGTTAATTCACTGACACGCTGTGCTCCTTCAACTTTCAGAAAATACGTAGCTAACGCTACCTAAACAAATAAGTGTGGGGCTAATTTAATCAGACAACAACAATTGTGCAAATGACAAAGCCATTCACAACTATTAATAATGTTTAATTAAGATATTATTAATGTTTAATTAACGTTAAATGAAGCTTCAACTTTACCCAGGCAACGTTTACGTTAGCTAGCTAACTAGCTTAGCTTGTAATTAGCCACTGTTCGTTTCAGTGGTATTTTGGGGTCACCTAGTTAACAAATGTAGCTAACTTTCTAATGATGCACACAAACTATATGGACTAAACGCATTAACACAATAACCTGAAGAGCATCCAGTCACTTACCGTGGTCTGCCACTTTCTGCCCACAAGTCCAGACTAGTTTTCAATGGCTGGCGCGCTCAGGTACGTGAACGAGCACGCTTAAAATCGTACGGAACGGCTCATCGTCTATTGGACGCTTGTCTGCCAATCCAAGATACTGGCCAATCCTATTTAAGTAGGCGGGATTTATTTGCAGAGAGGCTCGACTCCGGAAAAAGGGTCCCCTCTCCATGTGAAACATGGATGTATAAAGAGAACTGGATACAGCGTCGGAGGCGGGGCTCCATGCATTCATATGAAAGCTGTTCAGTGGCGCATGAAGCCAAAAAAGTTCGACTTCCCGGTATAAAATTACCCTAGAGATTCCGCGTTGTGCGGCCCCACAGGCGCAATCATTTAAGCGAGCCGGCCAACTTTCGGTTTAACCCTCCGCTAACTTGAATCGGGATAACATGAATTAATCGTGCGGCTCTTCTAGACTTTCCAAATATTATCAGTCCGAATGGATCTAATTCGCATACTGAAACGAGTCATTTTGCGGGGGTTGTGGCGCTCCAAAAACATCCACCGTTTTACAGCCGCTTCTTTCACAATGTAAGTCTATGGGGGAAAAATCTCGTGGGGCCAGTGTGCATCACGTGACAGACCCGGAAGTTGTAATGCCACCGCTTGGCCGCTATGTCAAATTGGCTTCAAAACCTAGCGCACTTCCTGGGGGCTTGGTGTGAAAGCACTTTTCTTTGACAGTCATGTTTTTGTTAACAGTTAGACAGTGACGCAGCACCAGCTGTTAGCACCCGGCAACCTCGGGCTATCACTAGGAGATTTATATTTGCTACTTTATTTATTACTTTTCATTTTAAGTAGTCTGTAGTCAGTGTTTATATCCGTAACAGCTCCACGATAAACTTTTTAAAGTTTTGTTTGGTAGCTAGCCGGCTAACTCTTGGTGGATGTGAGTCAGCTAACTTTATACTAGGTTAGCTGTAGTTGTCATTTTGAAGAAATCCCTTTGTGTCATCATGGACCAAACTGGCTCTTACCCAGTGAAACTGTACATTTACGACCTGTCCAGAGGCATGGCCCGCCAGATGAGTCCCATCATGCTAGGTGAGTTTCTGACGAGCTGGGTTACCTGTTGGTTGGCTTCACCAGAGGGTGACTCAGGCCTGAGCAATGACTTTATTTCCTGCCAACTTGATACTTGATGTCAAGATACTTGATCAATAAATAAGGTTGAAATACGTCCATGCTGATTTAGTTCATTTTTTTTAATCATCACAGGGAAACAGCTTGATGGGATATGGTGAGTGCAGCTTCTTATAAGCTTATTTTGTAGAAGTCTTTTTCTCACCAAAGATCCTGTGAACTGTGGGTAACTTCTTTAATTGGCTCGGTTTTATAGGAATAAGGTGTTTTTGTGTCTTATAGGCACACTGCTATTGTGGTCCATGGAAAGGAGTTCTTCTTTGTTGGAGAAGGCATCAACAATTGTTCACCTGTAAGAATCAGCTTCATCCTTTACTCACATGTAAAGCACATACGCTATAGCCCTTTGCCACTTTACTATTGTACAGGAAAATGCAAATACTTAGAAAGTAATGGATGCTTGGAAGAAGCATTTGTCAAAGTGTTTGGAACAAGGCATCCACTGAAGTGTGTACGTGTATTGTGTCCTAGGGTGGCACCCCCTTGGGTGAGCCTGACTCCATAGTGGACCTGGGCTCCACTGAGGTGCCTGAAGAGATCCTTATGGAGTACCTGACTTCACTGGCAGAGTCCACATACAGGTAAAGGCTCAGACTCACCACATATATTTAAATCCCAGTGGGACCATCCTGGAGTCAGGGTGGGTATGGGTCACTTTGCCACGACATGGCTTTGACTAGTAATAAACGTGTTTTAATTGCTTACTACGCCATCGTTTTGATGTAGGCTACAACTTCCTGCTTTTTTTCCCAGAAAGTCTTTCAATTTAATTTCAATAAATTATTAAATAAGGAATTTACAAGTGAAAAAAAAATAGAAATAAAACACCAATAATTGTAAGGCAAATGCATTGCTGCTCCACTAACTTTACAAAAGTATAACCTGCAGTACTGCAAGATATTATTGCCTGGTAATTATGGGTCAAAGTGAATTTTCACTTAGGCCCATAATTTTTATCTTCATTTTCTATAAGTGATGCAGTGAGGGAAAGAAGGAAGGTCTCACACTTCAGTTCTTCCTGTTATCTCGCGTCTCTATCTTGTCGCACCCGCCCTTCTCCACGCTGTCTGGCCTCTCTGCCTTTTCTCTGAATTTATGTCTTGGTCTCCTCTCTTTCTCTTTTTTGTTCTCTTGGTGCACAGAGGTGACAAGTACAACCTGTTTGAGCACAACTGCAACGTTTTCAGCAACGAGGTGGCTCAGTTCCTCACGGGCAAAAAGATCCCATCGTACATTACAGACCTTCCATCTGAAGTACTGTCCACGTGAGTTAAACCAATTTAATAAGCGTCATAAAGCTGTACCATCTGAAAACAGTTCTTGAGCACATGACATTGTGTGTTCATTTTGAGAGTTTAATAGAGTGATGTCTCCATATGACATTATTAAAGATTTATGTCAAACATCTGGCTTTATATACTGTTGTGAATCCCTCAGAGGCCCTTTCTTGGAAATAGTTTGTTTGTTTGACTCGTTGTTTTGCACCAATGTTCCAGATTTAACAGAGAGAAATCCATTTTAGAAGAGTTGGAGAAAATGTCTTCAAGATATATTAAGTTCTGAGTAGAGGCAGTGCAGCCAAGGAAATATTACATGCACCAACTAAAGTAAAAGTAATAGAGGCAAGTTGAAACAAGTAGCTATAGGAAAACAGTAAAGTGCATCGCTTCTCCCAAAATGAAACCTGAGCTGTACTGAACATCCCAGACTGATGATGTCTTGTGTGCATAGATATGATGGTGGATTTTAACTTTTGTCGGTTCCACTCATACCTCCTGGGGAGTAGCCATTGAAACAATACTGCATTGCTGTGCATCGCAACATTTCTGAAACATTCATATTACAAACAGTATTGAAGTAATATTGAAATTTTAATTGTGGCACTGTTTCTGTTTTAGTCTTAATTGAAAGACTTTTGTGCTCAATTTGTTTATTTTTCCCCTTGCCTAGCTCACATACTGTCATTTGTTTATACTTTCTTTAGGTCTTTTGATTTCAGTGTAACTGTCTGCTCTGTTTCCTTTTTAGGCCTTTTGGCCAGGCTCTCCGTCCCTTACTGGATTCTCTCGTTATAAATCCTGGAGGCAACAACATCATTGGGCAGAGATAGACAGGGCTGTGCACATTCAAGAAAGTACCTTCATTTAAGCACCATTGAAGCGGGTGAGACCATCAACCACCAGCCAGACCCTGATAACATCTCTGTCTGTGGTTGACATGCTGATTGGGCGGCCTTCTCTATTCAGTTTCAAGTTCAGTTTCTGCATATTCTGCACATCTGAGGTTGTAAAGTGTGCCAACCACTGGGGCCAGGGGACTAAAAGAGTGGATTTCTACTCTGGGTGCGATAAATCAGATGCAGCTACAAGTTTGTGTGTGTTTGTAAAGTGAGAGTACGTCACCTGGTTTAACCAAATCATGTCCTCCAGATCTGTATTTTCAGTTGTTATTTAAGAGGCTGAATTCATCCTTTCCTGCACTGAGAGGCTTTTTAAATAAACATCTTCATCCTTTACGAAGGTGCTTCATTATGACAACTTATTAGGAAGAGTGTTACAATTAGATGAAATTGATTGACATGTGCAGAAATGTATGTATTATAGAATTGGTATATCCTATCCTTGGTATATGCAGAACTATATGCACTATAACAGCAAAGCCTGACTAATCCTATCATACCTCAGCCTTATCCTGCTCTTACCAAACATTGGTCTTGTCTTCCATTCTGTCACCGTATCAACAGCTGACGGCACTTTGGGAAAAAGAGTGTAGTTTAATGCTTGTTATAAGATTCCACGTTTCTCCCCATCACTTCACATCCTTGTGGCCTTTCACACAAGCTAGATGGAATTCACAATTTTTTGCTTACCATGCACATCAGAGTTGAGACCCCATTTATTTTATCACAATTCTCATGATGTTTGAGCAAAGTTGTTCCTGAATCTGTGTTTTTAACGTGTGCTAATGGGTCTTATAAAGTCCCCAACGCTTTGCAGTCCCATAAATGTGTTTACTTTAATAACTGAATAAAAAGGAAAAAAATTAAACCCTATCTTGATCCAGATCCGCATCAAAATACAAAAGTTTTCAAAGTATTCAAAAATATTCCTAAATACCACAATGTTAAGAAATACTTAAAATCCAGATTCCGCACCTGGATCCAGATCGGTACCAAAAAGTAGCCCCTTGTTCCTTGATCCATGGCCTTATTAGATTGCATTGCATACAAACAAACATACAAGACCAAAAAGGTAACCTCCTTGGCAGAGGTAATACATTTTCTATTCAGAAACCACATTAGACCAATTTTTTCCCCAAGGAGCTGAGGGTTTTAATGTTTTTGTTGTTGTTTTTTTTTTTTTTTAAAGAAGTAGAGCTGTCAGTTTTACCACTGCACAGGTATTGGTGTGGTTAATACTTGTTGACAATTCTCCTAATCATTCTTCTTAAAATTTCATTTTCTGTTTTGATTTTTTCCCCCTGTGGTCATTAATATGACAGGACTGCACTTCAAGGACAAAGCCAGAGTAAGTAAAAGTTAAAAACATGAAAAACAGCTCTGAGTAAAACCCTTCTGCTGGCCTTTCTTTGTATTCAGTGTTTTAATATACACAGTTTGACCAAATCTAAGGGCTTATCTTTAGTGTACATGTGTATCCTCTGAGATGTTTACTTCATTCAGGGACATCTAATGACCACTGAGCATAAGATTGTGTTTTGTTTTGTTTTTAAATATACAGGACCACTCATTTGTACATCTTTCAGGTGCTTCACTTGCCTAGACTTATAATTTGGTCCATTTATAAAGACACTCTGTTAACATTATGCCTGATTGCACTGAATATTGCAGTTTTGTATAGTTTTGTATTTACATGACTAAGCCAGGTGGAGTGAATTATACATATAGCAGGTGTTATGCCAACAGCCACTTACCTGCATTACTGCGGAGCCATTAATACCTCCTTAAAGAAAAACATATTGTTGATGCCATCACTGTCTGTATTCTCAGTTTACTCTCATTTACCTTCCTGAATAGTTTCCTTGGAATTATTATTTTGAATATACTCTTTGTTAGTATTGTTTAACCTATTGCTAATATACCTACTTGATCACGCTTAAAGGGTGTCTGCAGGTTGTTAAAAAGTATTAAATTGTCTCAAATTGAATTTGACATACATGCACAAGGCCTCTAAAGTCACTTATAATTATCTTAAATTGGGACTGTATAAGGTCTTCATTTTTATTAAAAGATTTAATCTGATTTAATTTTATTTGTGCGCATATGTGACTAACTCTGTCAGGAAAAGGTTTGTTCTAGATAAACTAAACTCCCTTTATAATGACCTGTCATACTGACCTGCTGATAGATATCAGTAGAAACTTTCACACTATCTATACAAACACTGGTCTTAAACTAAAAATGGTGTTATCAGTATGACACCCTGCATGTTGTTAAATGTGTGACATTTGAAGCTTTACTCAAGTTGTGACATTAAAATATCCTTTATGTCTTAACATTTTTGTGCTGTGAACTGTTTTGCGTTGAAGAATGGCTCATCACTGTTCTCACATTTTAACAGAACAATAAATGCAAAGGAACGTATTGATGTATGTTCGGCACAGTTTTTTTTTTTATAGGATTAGGAGCAACCTGCCTTTAAAATTGGAAGATTTAAGATTTCAGGAGACCTACTACAAATACTTTTGGTTCATGTTGTATCAAGAACAGCCACAGGATGACACTACAGGCTCTGCCATAATACATCAAGGCAACACAACTCTTGAATGTGTTTACATTTCTAAAATTGATGGGTGATAGGTGGTTAGTGGGACATGTTTGTGATTGTGGCAGCTTCAAATCTCAACTGGGAAAATATTGCAAATGTACTGTAACTACTGTCAGATGGTCCCTGAGTGTTAAGACATTTACTTCCATCTATTCAAGTTCCTGTCCTGTTAATAGATCACTCTTAATTCTAGCAGTTTTTGGGGGGGTTATTCCCATCAGTGACACACACTATTTACTATTAACAAAGAGTTGTTGAAAAGTCATCTCAAATGGACTATCTGAAAGCCATATTGACTAATTCGCTGGTGCAAGTAACGTGATCCCACAAAGAACTGCTGGCTGCTGTCAAGTTGTCATTTCGTTTTTGGCTGCAGGGAGTTTTGTTTGTTCAATGTGTTCAGTATTTAGCTGACCTAATTAAGGTGCCTGCTGATTGGTGTGGGGAGTGTTTTGCCCAAAAAGAAACACTTCTTTGATACAAACACGAGTCAAACCAAGGCCTTATATTAATTTTACAATCTTTAATATTTCATCTTCAAAAGTGGCATCAGTTACTAAACAATCCTCTGCAAAGAACATTTCTAGAACATTTTGGATATAAATGAGTTGTTTTGTAATAAGAAGTACAGGTACATACAGTACATACTGTATATCACACCAATATACTTTGGATTTACTTGGCTATCATATTTGTATTTATACATTTATCATAGCTCTGTTCTCATATATATATATATATATATATATATATATATATATATATATATATATATATACTAAAAGGTACTCCAAGACGATAACCGGCAGAGGTTCATAGTGCCAGAGTGGGATTAATTCCCTCCTTTCACTTGGCGCAAAGTAACAATTTCTACTGCAGTTAAACAGTGAGAGCCCAGTACCCTTACACAGCTCTAACTATCACAATCTCCTCTCTGCTTGTGCAAACCAGCTTTAAACAAACTGCTGTATACAAATAAATGTTTCACTGCAAATCAAATTTATACTCAACACTACTTGTTTTTGCACAGCGTCCCATTTATCTGTCAGTATTGTGTTATCACGCAATAGGAACATTATCAGTGCCTGTTTGCTTTATAGTTGCTTTGTCCTACATTACAGTGAATTTGTGTCACTGTGTTTTGCCACGAATGTAAAAACCCACTGCAATAATGTGACATACATTACAGTAGGCCTACTTTATCATCCTTTATTGCACATTAGAAATTTGCGCAACTCAGCTAATATAGATCTCTCTATGCTTCATGTTTCATGTTTCTAAAATCATTAACATGAAATAATATATTCTGCTAAAATGTGACATCAACAGCAATTATAATAAATAATCTTAAGATTAAAATGACTTAGTTCGTACAGCCCTTATTCAAACAAAATGTATAGGAAATTCCATTAAATAAACATATTTACACAATATTCATAAATAAAGCAGAACACATTTCCGATGAGGTTTGCACTACATAAACTCTAACAAATGTGTTCAAAAAGACTGAATCATAATGTACACAAGATGTCAAACATTTATCATAAATAGATGAAAAAAGTAGTTTATTTCATCTTCAAAGAACAGAGACTTACCATTGTTTTAGGTGGAGAAAATGCATGATTTCATGCCAAGAAAAAACATTGGAAGCACTTGTTCACAGCAAAGAACTAAACTTCTGTTGCTAAACCAGCAGATCTCAACATTTTTAACTCACAACATCAAGCATTGAGAGGAAATGATGCCTGCCCAGGGTCCTTTGCTGCACTGGTAATGACAAACAGTGAGTAATTACAGACATGGTGAGCACTGGCGTCAAATTATGAGTGAATGAAAGAAGAAGAAATGTTTTCAGTGGAAGAGAGACAAGTGTTTGGTTTCTTGACTGCAGCATCAGTCATGGTGCTCTTAATGTGATTTGTTAATGCTCCATTTTCTAGAACTTGTCAAAACATGCTGTATAGAGAGTTAAAATCTGAGAAACAAAGACGGTTGCATTATGTTTGGTTATGTTTGTTAGTGAATGAGAGAAATGGGCTCAGCCTGCAGCAAGATGCTCATAAAACATCACCTGGAGATCTGTCTTTGATCTTTCAATTTTGTTGCATTTTTGGTATTTGGTTTGTCTATAGTCACGCCACTCAATTACTGGGATTCTCTTGGTGCAAAGTTATAGATTTTGGCAGTGGGAGGGAAAACTGATCTTATTCCATTGTCAAAACTCATATTTTCAGATTTTTCTCTGTCTGTGTAGTTATCTGGTGCCACCTAATGGCATTGTTCAAATATACAATTCAAAATACTTGTGGGATTCTGTCCATTTAGTCTGTACTTTCAAAAAGAATGTACTTTATAGTATATGCTTTTACCTGCAGCAGCTTTCCCTGGTTGTCGAGTCCTTATATAGCTGACAGTATGACACAAAAAAGAACAAAATGGGATTTACCCACAGGAGCCAAACTGAAGAAGAGGTTTAGTAGGTATGTAGTTAAAAGTAGGTTTACGTCTACATGTAAATGTCTAGTGTAATATGAAAGTGGTCACTTATAGTGATGAATCCTACAGAGAATTATCACCCAACTCTGCAGTTCCCCTCAACTCTATGGAGCATTTTAGCATCTTTCAGCTCATTGTTTTAGTTTTCCAACCAGCAACTTTACTGTTTGGTTCACTCTCACCGCTCTCATAGCGTCATTTTCGGCTGCAGCAGGCAGCTGTTTTCAGTGGAAAAAGCTCTAAAAGCCCACTGTACACCACCTGCTCAGCACCAAAAGCAGAAAGACAAAGTTAGCCACCAGCTAGTAAACGTAGTGGAGCATTTAGCAGCTAAAGAGCTGCATGATAGTTCCCTCAGGAGTTAGCAGAGACCAAACCAGAGCTAAAGGAAAGTGAATATTGGATTTGCACCACATGGGCAGAAACATTATTCCAAATTAATGATAATGTTGCTATGTATCTGCTAGATGTGTAAATAGGAAACTGTTTGCTATCATGTTTGCCACCATGCCAACTTAAAAGGTGATAATATGTCAGTGTTGTTCACAGCCTGTTTCTGCTGCCCCCAAGTGGCCAAAAAAAAAAAAATCAACAAATGCAGGCTTAAAAAGGTGTTGAGATCATTTTGCCAGATTTACTCGATAACACGTCCTGCATCTGGGAAGATATTAACCTAATCATGTTCTCTTTTGTTGCCTTGAGGATCATGGTTGCTTACAGATGTTACAGTTCCTTAATGTACAGTATGATATAAAAGGATTTGAGGAAGGTTTAGCCTGCAGCTCAGACAGACATTTGAAATTTAGTTTGACATCTCAGACCCATTATTTCCTGCATAACTGTGACTGTACAGGACTGTGAAGTCTAAGCTAGCACCTGTATGTGTGTATGTGTGTGTGTGTGTTAGAGAGAGATGCTAAAACAGTTTACTAAATGTTGGTGAGTCCAGCTCTTCTGGACCAACTTTTATATGTTTGCTTGACTTCAAACTTTGACCAAATAAAAGGTTTAGCATCATAAAATCATCTCTGCTCTTTCGGCACAGATATTATCACAGAACCTTACAGAAGTGTTTCTGGACACATGTGCAATCATCGTTAACAGTTCACTTCATCGTACAGTTCCTGAGGGTGTTGCAGCCATAATCTTTCACCAACAAGTACGGTGGATGCGTTGCATTAACTTCATAGCTGCAGCAGCAGCTCTGCACAATGTCCTTTGCTGTCCAGGCTTCAGAGACAAGATGAGAAATTTGCAATACTCCAGGCCTGAAAATGCCTTAGTGAATTCCCCCTGCAATGGCGCCTGGGGGTTGGAAATTACACAAAGGCATCCACACACATCCCCACACTCTTGAGTTATGACCCAGACAGTTCAGTAGTGAGAGACCCAGATCCACAGTGACTCCTTCCCTTTCCTTCCCCCGAGGAAGGAAAACACACAGCCATGTATGTTTGTTTTTCTATTTTTCTCTTCTCTCTCCTCCCTTTCTCTTCTTTTCTAAAGAGTCCCAGCCTGTGGCTCTTACTCTGTCCCTCTCTTTCCTCCTGTCCCTCTCTTTGGTTGGGATAGAGGTTGATGGGAGCTGACATGATGGTGGCATTGTCCTCACTGTTGAGTTAATGTGACCCCGGGGATGCTGTCCCTGTATGCTTGGCCCGATGGCACAGAATGCAAAGCGCTTCGTTGTGGAAAGAGGGTGGGAGAGGCCAAAAGGGGGTGAGAAAGAAATGAGGAGAAAACAGCTGTGCATGGAGGTAGACTGAGAGATGCAAAATAGTAGCGGCGTTTTTACAAGAAGAACAGGAACTTATCAAAGAACTGCACAAAAAGGCATCTACGGGGCCTGAAAATGACCTGAACTGTGTTACCTTGAGATGATTTATGACTACATTGTAACTAAATGGTATGTTATGTAGATTACAATGAGAAATGTCCAGCATATCAAAAACAAATCAAAATGTTAATGCCTCGAATTTAGATATACTCATGTTTTGAAATGTAACAAAATGTTAAATCAACTGGTAGTTAGCTCCAACTGGGGTATCATTTGAAATCCTTATGCTCCATTAATGCATAAAATATGTTGGATTTTAACAGCCCCAAACCACAAACTGGTCATAGCAAGGTCATTTAACAAATTTAAAAACATATTTGGCCTGGTGCTGTGGTTTTTGGCTTCCAAATCAGACTGTATGCTGTTTGGGAGCAAAAACAAACCACTGACTGGAGTTATGAAGGACTTCCAAACTTCTCAACCACCAACATGTTTGTGCCAAAAAGCAAATGATAAAAAGCTAATTATTCCAGTATTTATTATAGGGATATATTACCCTTTTTTTAACGTAATGTGCATTTAGAAGGACATATGTTTTATTGATGTGTTGCCGTTCCTACTGGTTGTCAATAAAGGTAAAAGATTTTTAGTGGACCTCCAAATTTAAGTGAATGGTTCATGAGGTCTGACTCCTGTAGGTGAACCACATAAATGGATCTTAAAGGTTATAACCCACATTTACATCAACTGCAGCAAATGGGAATAACTGCATGTTTTGACCAAATGTCTCCTTGAATTGTCAATGTCAGAAAGTGTGGGCTCTGGCTGCAGTTTTTGTCAGCTCCAGGCTCATTGTGTAGTGTTTTTAACAACCCAACCTGACCGTGAGCCAGCTTGTTATTGTTATACATGACCTAATGAACTAAACTTAACTGGAGTTACTTGGCTATCACTTTTCCTTCCTGCCAAATCTGAGAGGGAACCAAAGTGTAAAACCTTACCACAGAAAAAAATCAAGCTTGCTCCCTGCTGGTCGTGTCTAGATGATAACCCTGGATTTGCGAAACTCTTGCGAGATTTGTACGCGTTGTTTCTTCATTGTGCGCTTTCCTAAACCTAACAAAGTAGTTTTATTGCCTAAACCTAAATCTCGCGAGAGTTTCCGCAAATCCAGGGTTACCATCCAGACACGACCCTCCCTGCTCTAAGAGCTGGTGCAAGTAAGATTTTTGTTGTTCTGTCCTCTCATCCCTATTCCTATAAGGCCTGTACAACCACAATGAAACCACAGTGTAGCGCCGAATCTGTAGTGGTTGTGAATCTGTGAAGGCTGTGTGACCTATAGGAGCCTGCAAGTGATTTTGAGCAACCTTGGAAGATTTCCTTTCAGGTAGAGTCTATATACTTTATATGATCAATGTACAAGACTCTTGCTGGAGTCCAATAATAACCTTTACCAGCTGAGTCCATTGTCTGTAAGAATGGTGGTTCTGCTACGCTGTTTTTCTCCTGAATCTCACTGTTTCCACTTATCAAAACATTTCTTTTCATCTCGTAAGTCTGAATGAGTCTCCCCGTTTACTATCCCTCACCTGTTGGGCCAACTGTCCCAAACTCTGGCATTTAGCAAACACCAAAGCTTTTTCTTAGTATGTTTAACATTGCAGCAGGTCGCTCTCTGAGGCCTTGGTGATCAGACGGTCACCTCAGTCGTACTGTGGGTAGAGTAGCTCTTCTGCCTGGTGTGGTGGTAGTAGGAGGGTTGAGATGGGTGCTGCCCCTGTACATGCTGTCCCTGCCCTGCCCCCCCTCCAGCTCCTCCATACATCCCTCCATAGGGCTGGCTAAAGAGATCTGGCATGTTCTCTATGCTCTGCTGCCTCCGGGTTGAGTAGCCATGTCTCCGGGTGGAGCTGTGTATGGAGGAGGATTGCCCCGGGACAGAGGTTTGCCTGTGGACATGGCGGCCAGTCGGCTCCCACTCTTTGAAAGCCGAGCTGGAGAGCAGCGGGTGCGTGGTGGTTTTGGGGAGGCGCGAGTGCTCCAAGTGGCTGGAGGGGATGGAGATGGAGAGGGGGGCGTGGAGGTCGTGGTGCGCTGACACAGGCTGGTGGATGTATGACTTCTCTTTGGGCTGGACAGGCACAGGCTGGAAGGCAGGAGGTGCCACAGGCTGGTACTGGGAGAAGTCCATGAGTGGGAAGCTCTTGTAGTAGCTACTAGATGCACTGTGTGCTGTAAAGAGAAGGGGTGAGTGGAGACAGCATGTGAGAAAAAGTCTCTTTCTATACTATCTATACAGAGCATTCATCAATAGTCTATACGATCATTTCGGTTTATTACATCTTTGGTCTTTTGGTTGTTTCGGACATCATTTCTATGTCAGTTAATTGCGGAAATCTCTTAATATGGCGACACTGCTAAAAAGAAGTTATATGGGGCAAGAAACATGAGCAGGTTTGCCTGGTTAGCCAAACTCATTTGGAAGAAATGAATGTGAATGGTACAATTATTACCTAAACTGTCAGTTGTAAACATCCATTAGAGTTTACAAACCAACTTCCTGGTTCAACTTTGACATACCATACTAACTGTAGTTGTGATGAATGATTTGGACAATCTGGCAAAAATTGCAACATTGTTGCCATGTTCCCAAATCTCTGCAATTACTTGAATACAAGCTATCATAACTGATAAAACTGAAGTTGGAATTAACGGGAATACTCCTTTAATTTACTGTAGTATGCTCTGTTTGTAACCTTTAACAATTAGGCCAGTAAAGCCAACACATGCTATATTTGGCCTCTTTAAACTTGTTTACACTTTAGAGTCATTTTCAATTTGTCACAGTCTAATGCAATTCTGAGTCACATGCAGAAGTAGCCTAAAATGAACTGTCAATGTGCAAACACAGAGTCTGTCATTGTAGGAACACTGATGATTGAATCACACTTAATCCATGATGCATTTATGTTAGGACCTCCCGGCTCCAACCTGTCAGCAATGTCATCTTCTTTTGCTCTTCAAAGTATTTTAGAAACTTTTAAATGGAGACCATGCAACAAACTTGAATTCATAAGTGGTAAAACTCACTCTTGCTCTCTACTTACACTATGTTTTAGCATTTACTATTATACCATGTCACTTTTGTTGCTATTTAGCTAAAGTTATGTTTCTTGCTGTAAATGCTTAGTGATAAGAACACTAAAACAGTTCACCTTATGATCAAGTGAACTGAGAGACAAGTTAGGATGGAAAACCAGAGGGACAGCAAGGAGTAAGTGGAGGTTGAGTAGGAAGAGGTGAAAATGTGTAGGAAGACACCTAAAAGGATAGGATGCAACAATGTGAAAGTATAGAAAACAAGTTGAGAGCCAAACTTATGAAAAAGTACAAAATCAGTGCCTAATGGGAAGGGTCAGTGTGAGGCATTAGACGCAAAAAAATTATTAAAATTTTTCTCCCATTACAAATAAATTGGACTTTCTTGTCCAGAAAATGTGAAATTCAGAAAAATAATGACTTTAAATGAGTGGAAAGATAACATAAAGAGAGAATCAGAAGAAGGCCAAGGATGGTCAGGATGAGAGGGAGGGTTTGAAGAAGATCAAAGAGGAAAGCTGGTGATTTCAGTATTTCCAATTGGTGTATGCCCTTAAGGTAAATACTGGCGGTATTCCTGTTTTGCTGGGATTTGAGAGGGCAGAAGAAGGAGAGAGTGATGAGGAGGGAGAAACTGAGGAGTGCAATGGAGATGATGGAGGTAATGGTATGTGTGTCAGGATGTGGGGACATACTGTAGCAAAAAAGGTTTATAAATACCCTCGCCCTGAGTCCAGAGTGTGTGTGTGTGTGTGTGTGTGTGTGTGTGTGTGTGTGTGTGTGTGTGTCATGGGCTAGCATGAATGTCACAGAGAATTATTTAAATAAACTAAAAACTGAGGTCATCGCCGCTAGCATCCTAGCTACATGAACAGTAACCTTGTCTCTGTGTGTGTTTTCATCATTTTTGTCCTAAAGTCTGAGTCCCCTAACAACAGCTGTTTGTTTTCATCTTGTTTCAAACACTGTTTTTTACCCAGTTGATTTTACTAAAACTGATACAAATATGAAACTGAACATTTTATCTGATTGTCCATTTTGGAGACCATTCGGTAAGGTTAGATAAGGACTTCTTACAGTTTCTGTTTCTTACATTTTGGAGGGTCATGTTTTTTTAATGGCCTAGAGCTAAAGTGTAGGAAATTGATTAAACGGTGTGTTTATCTCATAGACTGAATATAATATTATAGTTATATAAATTATTATTATATTATATACAGTCTATGGTTTACACTTCAGCAACCCCAAATAAACTTGTTACCTGAGATAGTGTTATGCTTGCAATGTCACATTTGTTCATTAGTCCTCATCATCATAGCCTTTTCTTTTGTAAAAAAGAAACATATTTTTGAAAGTATGCACAATAAAGTATAAATTTAACCTCTGTTTCTTTTCCCAAGTATGTTTTTCTATAGTAAGGGTTATATAGGGTTATATTAGAATGATATAACCATCTGATCTTAGTTTTTCCTCATTATTACTGTACTATAAATCTATATAACATAATTAAGCATGTATGTAGCAATATGCATATATTTAAGACCCTTTAACTGGGCTCTGAAGTTACCGGAAGCATTAAAAAGTCACCCGGAGATGGCGTTTACGACCAGCTTATGAAGGTAACATCAATTAGCTAGCAAGCTAAACATCTGCTAGTTGTCATTTCTGAGAAAAGCTGACAGCTTCAGCTGACAATATCGACAGTCTGTAATTGAGTTCCCATTGTTTCAAAAAGTACCATGAGTTTTGTGTGGTAAATGTGACACTGTTATCATATACGTGCCATGCTAGATTGGGATGGCGTAGCAGCAGTAATTAAGGGCCTAACTAATGGTCATTTACTTCTTTTAGTGCCCTTGACCAAGGAGCCTTACCTCAGAAGCTAAAGCTCTCCATCTGTAGAAGCCGTTGCTCTTACTGGGCATCTGCCAAGTGCAAATCTACTGTATGTACAGTGTGTAAAAAGGGCTGTTGCATGAAAATGACACTGCTCAGTCAACCTTGCATGGACAATAAAGGTTAAAAAAATGTACCTTGACAAGCAGTGATTTGCCTTTGGCCCACTGGTAGAGGATTGTTTTGTTCTAATGGGATACCTGGGGTTGAATGTAGTTTTGTACACTATAACACCTACGACAATTCAAGGACAACAACGTGCGTGTGACCTTTCCCGACATGAAACAGTCTGCACAGTCACCTGGTAAAAACCCTACAGCCTCTTTTCCAGGCTGTAGCAGCTGCATCTACATCCCAAATCTCTTACGAAACCACATCCGGAGGCATCATAAAAGTGCAGCGAAAATCTGTACAAGTAATGACCAAAAGCATCTTATAAAAAGTGAAAATTATTATATACAGGAAAGTTGTGCATAAAGAAAATAATCTGACAGGATAGATTTGTGTCCATTCGTGATACTGTAAACTATCTTTTTAGCCTTGGGCTATATCCCAGTTCACATGCAGTAGTGAGTAGTAAATTGGGATTTTGGACAATCATGAATCATCGTTATTTTGTGCCATCACTGATTGTGACAATAACTGATGTAGTGCTGCATAATGTAATTGACACATCCATTAAATGTGAAGCTTAGCATTGTTTTCATTCCATTGTGGAAATTCTTGAAGGCACTACATAAAGTTTACACTTAAAATTTGGACACTTTAATAAATTAAATATAGTTAATATCGGTAGCAAATAGAGATTAAAAAACGTGATTTTAGTTCATCATATGTAAAACTGGTGAGTACAAAGCTATAATAACTGTTAGAAATAATGACACTGTAAAAAAGACCAGGTTTGGGAAAAGTTTCATTTAAGTTAAAGTTTTATTTTGGTGTAGTTCAAAGTGAGGACATGGGTAGGATGGCATGTTCACCAGTCACAGTTTTCATCATGTTTGCCCCAGTAGTTTCTTCCTGCCCAAGAGCTCCAGTGCTGCTCCCAGATGTGGCGTTAACATGAAATACATGAATTATAGAGCTCTGTCCTTGGCAAGGACCTGTGCTGTCTGCTTAGACTCTGCTAAAATATTGTTGCACAGTGATCTTAGCTTTAATACAATCACAGTGTTGTTGATAATTAAAACAAAACAAGGTTTCAGTACTATAACTCTGATTAGACAGTTCTCTAGGCTTGTCTGTAGGCCACGAGGAACTGTGGAGTCTGCTGAAAAAGACTTATATCAATTACATTTAGAGACAATTACTATTATCTAACCAATCACACCACAGTGCCAGACAGGAACAGCGTGGGCTCCTCTTTAAGATCAACTCTCTGTTTGCGAAGAGGGAAAGAGACCCTCATCAGTTGACAGCTCCTGTACTGCCAGCCTACTGTACTTTAAAGGTTAGTGTGTCAGTTGGAGTCAGCATCATTTTGTGTGTGTTTGTGTGTCTGACTTACCCACAGCTTTGAGGGAGGTATATTTGTTGAGTCCCACTGTGCTGTGGTTTCTGTGCGGGTTTGGAAGCCCTTGTCCAAACGGCCCGTAAGCTGAGTTATTCAGATGGTACTGTTCTGGTAAGAGACAAGCAGCGAGAGGCAGAGTCAGTTGGTGATTACAGTATCTTTACAAAAATAAGCAAAACACAAAGTGTCACACAACAATCATGTTCTTTTGAAGCAAAGATGATCCAGAGTCCAGAGTATGTGTGTACTGTCTCATACCTACACTTAATGTTTTGTAACCTTCCTTAGTGTTTTAAAGATGATTTAACCATACTGTTGTTGCCATATGCAGATGATTACAATGCTGGTATTGAACTATGGCTGGATTAACCCCTTAGGAAGCCCTGGAGCAGAAATGAGCTGTGAGGCCCTACTGATCAACAGTTCCTTCCACTCTGTGCAGTCTGTAATCACCCTGTCACCTTCAAGTACCCAGCGTGTACAGTGCACACAGCAGACTACACACGGCAGCTTCATTATAATTTGCCTATAGTATGTTGCCTGCCCAAAGTTTGATGAGTGGCACTTGATTTGCGGTAATTTGATTACACACCTTTATTTGGGAATATGTGGCATGTTAGCACAATATAAACTGAAAAAAATAAAGGTATTAAAACTAGATTTTGACACAGGACCCCTCCACAAGACAGGACAGGGCCTCAGAATAGCTAACAATACGGGTCCCTTACCATTTCAGTTTCACTTTTATAATGGTTTATGTTTTTAAATAAATTTGCAATTAAACCAACTGACACACAGTGAACCTGGGACTTTAGGGGACCCTAGGAGCCTGGGGCCCGGGTGCAGCTGCCTGCTTTGCCTGGTCAGGAGTCCAGCATTGCACTGGAAGATCAGAAACATCGTCATTGAACAGAATACAGGGTTTTGCAAAATTGTCCAACTATCCAGTCAACTATAAGTGTGGTGACAAGGTTGCAGTGTGGTAAATTGCAAGAAAACTGACAAGCTAAAGGTTGGTGTATGCTTGAAACGAACTAGACTTTACGATGTGTCAAATGAACACATATGAAGGCATAGAGGCCATCACAGAGAGGGGCAAGACCCGAGGAATTGTACAAATGGGGATAACGGTGCACTCTTTTGGACAATCTTTCCTTCAAGGCGTTACATTTGTACATACAAAAATGAACAGAAATAACTGTGTGAAAAATGAAAAAAGAGAGCTTGAGAAAGAAGTTCAATCCCTTTATACATTCTCACCTTCACACACCTAGCCACTTTCTGAATAAAGTGGGTGTAGATTGTTGGACGCAACTCCCAAAACTTGTTTAAAGCATACTGATATCTTAAGGGGAACTGACACACCAAGCCGACAGCTGGCAGTCAAAGCTGCTGGGCTGTCATTAAGCGTCTGTGCCTGAAAATGATCTCTTCATCTTTCAGAGCCACAGTGAATTCACTTATTTAGTTCTGATTTTCTTTATTATTTGCCTCTGCCTTTTTTCCACAAGCAAAAGACCACAAGACAACAATGCGAGTACAAGGCAAATACTTTACAGTGCCAGCTGCACCTCACGAGACAACTGTCTGAACTGAGTGTTCACAGTGCAGTGAAAATGGCTGGCTAATTTGCTTTGTTTGTCTTTCCAGGATGATTTTTGGATTATACAGAACACTGAGTAGTTATTTTGCTGTCAAGCAGACACAGATGTGCGTGCATGTTGGCGGTCAGCTGTTTTGTTTTTGATGTTTAATACTATTATATAGTAATATATCGGATTCGAACTGAGGACATTGTGGTTGCTATCTTAACCCCTAAGGCAGGGGGACACCCTCAAGTGCAACTTTATACAGAAGAAATGTATGAAGAAATAAATGACATAAGGCGGTTTATTCACTTGGCCTTTGTCATTGCTTGGGTGTCGGCTTGGTGTGTCATGGCCCTAAAGTTGTACTGGGAATCTCTCAGGTGGGAATGTGTGCTGTGAAAGCGTCACGTAAAGGCACGAGTTAAAAAGCCTCTCCCTTTTACCTCAAGGCTGGTGACTTAAGGTGAGACAGCGGCCCAAACTCTGACGGCCAGCCAGTCCCATTCTAAATGAACTGAGGTTAATGAACAATGGAACAAACTAGCAGAGAGAGTGAAGCCCTGGCTTTTAGCATAAATGAAGTCCACTGATGCAGCCAGCGCACTTGATGTCAGCCCCAGGGATGAATGGACACACATGCAGCGCTCACGAATGTCCACACTGACACACACACCCAGACAAAATGCTTTATAAGGTAATTTGGATGAGAGCAACAAAATCAGTGGTAATTAGCATTATTGTTGTAACATCTTTAAAAATGTGTGTTTGTGTGTGTGTCAGAGCCTTTCTCTGTGTTAAATTGACAGAATGAAACAGTAAAGTGTATTGATATGCTCACCAATCTGATTTGCACCAGTCAAGTCTATTAATAAGTATGTGTATGTGTATGTGTGTGTAGCAGAGTGTCACACTGGGAGAAGCACAGCATCAGAGACAGAATATTTCATCACATCTGTGACTGTCAGTGCTAAGAAAGAGGTGTACACGGCACAACGTCTGAATACTAATCACTGCATGCACACACATGAAACAGACAGAGTGGGAGAGTCATGTGTGGTTTAGATGATGAACAGAGACAGAGAGAGAGAGAAATATGGAGGATGGTAGGATGTTCTGGTGGAATAAGTTAGAAAATGATGCTGATGCCAGAGGGGTGGAGAAATGTCAAGAGTTAGTCTTTACAGTAACAACACTCTGAGCCTCTACCTTAATCACTGTTCACACACACACACACACACACACACACTCTCCATAGCTAATCAGCTTAAACTACAAGGCACAGTACATTGATGTGTGAGTGTGTGTGTGTGCGATCAGTGTATCATCCAGTGTAAGTGGTGCTGACCTCTCAGCATGTGCCAGATTAGCGGATTATGAGGAAAAAGTCCTTTTCACACTGTCATCATCATCATTATCACTATCTTCATCATCATCATCTACTGCCTTCTTCTCATCGTCATCGTATCATTTTCCTCATAGTTGTTGGAGCAACAGTAAATGGCCGACAGATGAAGACACTGGTGCTGTACATTCACTGGTTGTCACGAGAAGGTCAGATGTCTCTGAAGTCTTCTGTATGTGTGTGTATGTGTGTGTGTGTGTGTGCAGATCAGATAGCGTAGATGAAAATGTTTTTCACATTTAATAACTCCACTTATCTCTGATCACTGGTGGTAAAATAATCTCTAATCTCAAGTACATCTCAAACAATCCTTTGAATCATGAGATGGAGATGTGAAATTCCACTTTTCCAGTGTTTTCTGTGTCTGTAACTTGTGAGGTTGCTGGTAAACTACAAACAAAACGTTAGCTGTACTCAGGCTCCCACAGAAGATTTTTAACAGAATTTTGTAATTGAAATTAAGACCTTGCTTGGATTATCTTCAAAAATCAACATTTTTAAAAAAATATTTTATTTCACACACTCCACGAATAAACTTTACAGGACATACCAAAACCTAAATAAGAATGCTCAAGCTGATGTCCCCATGCCCATGTGCACATACACTCACCCACACAGAAATACAAACAATACCTATTAATGAGTCCATCTGCTTGGCCAAACCTTCTTTTAGGGTACAAGTTTCAGTGATTGCATAATGGAATAAGTATGTAAGTGTGTGTGTGTGTGTGTGTGTGTGTGTGTGTGTGCGCAAGGCAATACATAAAACAGGACCTAAGAGTATTAGGAGAGGTTCTGGTTGGGGGTTGTGGATGTTAAAACTCAAGCATGATTGCACATATTAATTTCTCCAGTCTGGCATCGGGATCTTTTAAGCGCAGAACAAGAGGGCAGGAACGCTGCTTAATGAGTTATGTAATATCTTCTCTTTCAGCGGGCGATTAAGGTGAAGAGGCTTCCTTTGTATCGTTTGTCTAAACGATTCAGGAGTGTGGAAACAAGCTGTCGGATCTGAGGGACGAAGAGAGCGACTTAGTCTAGAATGAAGGTGTGTGTGTGTGTGTGTAATTGTGTGTGTGTGTTACTCTGGCATATTATTAGGGGGTGTCCATTTGGAGAGACTGAGAACATCCTACTCAATGAAAAGTATGTTAATGAATTTAGATGTTGCTTAAGAAGTGATATTACTTGTGTTGAAACTTCTCATGTAAAAGTAATACAGTCTGTCCATGATGGAGGAAGCAAAATTGCATTCGATATCAATTTATGTATGAATACACCCTATCAGCCAATCCCTCTGCAGCTCAGTGATGCTCTCTAAAGGTGACCATCTTTTCTTTATAAGAAGTAGAAAAAAACAAGGAATGAATAAGAAAACCAAAATAGAGTAGTCTTCTGATTGTGCCATAATGGCAGAACTGTTGGCTACTTTTTTCCCCCTATTTTAAAAGCTGCTAGCTTTTAGCTGATAACAAAGCTTAATAATAAATAATAAAGCAGTGCCATGCAGACATGAAACCGTCTCTGATTGGCAGTTTGAGATTAAAAGAAGGATATATTTTTCAGTTAACTGAGCTTTAGCAGAAGCACTAATGATGCACCAGCAAGACATTTAGATTTAGATTCTTTTTCAGGTCAGCAACTTAAGAGGAGTCAAAGTTTTTAGGAGGAGTTAAAGGAGGTTTTGATGTAATGGGATTCCTCTCTCTCACACAAACACACACATAAGAACACACACACCTATACCATCTGCCTACTGTTTCCACTGGCGTGCTATTGTGAGTGCTCATGACCATGAAAAACGCTAAGAAAAGCAGTGAGGCCAACACGTGTCTCTGTATATAGTGTGTGTTTTGTGTATAAATGTGCATCTCTTAGTTTGTGTGTGAAAAGATACATAAAAGGAGTCTTAAGTGCCGTGGGGAGAGTGATAAAGGAGAGAGTGCATTGCATGGCATCTGTCATCACCAAGATGAAATATGAACGCCCTGGTGCGTCTGTGTGAGAGAGAGAGCGACGGTACGAATAAGCAGACGAGAATAAAGCGAGAAAGCTGAGTGCGTACCACGTCTGTCATCGGTGAGATCATATGTGAAAGTCTGTGTGCATCATCATTTACTGCAGCAGAGTCAGAGCAGACAAACACAACTCTCTCCCACCCCCACATACTTTATAATCCTCGCCCTGTGCGATCTGCTGAGTTGGTCGTACACATGCATTTTGTCAGAATAATCAACATGACACGAGCAGGGGAGCAAAGATTCGTACTGAGATCATTAATTTACAAGAATAAGTAGTTTGCCTCTCATGACCCCAGGGAAGAGTTGAGAGAGCAGGAAAACCTTTTGGAGGAGACGAGCGCTCAAAATGCAACTCTTCTGACAGCTGGGGTAAAAGAAAAACAAAAAGAGAAGCGAGAAAAGAAAAGGTGACATTTGTGTTGTTACTGGGTCATGCTACAGTACTTCTGCAGTCGTCTTTGATAAATAGGTCATCGCTAATTGCTTCAAGCTTTCTTTCTGCAATGAGTCGTGTTTGTTGGAGACTTTTAGACCAAATGTTTGCCTCCTGTCCTCAGTTAACATCAGCTGCCGATGGTTCATGTAAATCTCAAACACTGTCTCTGACGATTTCTGACTTTTTGGCATTTCTGACCTTTAAAGTAACAGTCAAACGGAAGTTGCAGCATCTTTATCTTCAGTATTGGGACATATTTCTGAGTGTAACCGAGGATGTGGGGGGGGTTTAGTTAGAATTTAAATAAAATCCCTCAGATGTGATTCGATCGCTCTAAAGTGGGCGTGGCTTTGCAAATACAGCAATATTTACAGAAATCACTTTTAATTGGATAAATGTATGTCACCGCCCCCAAGTTCAAGAAAGTCATTACTACTACGTTTCACAGGAAAAGAAAAAAGAGAAGGATTTTTATATAAACATACTCAAAAATATTTTTTGGACATATATTTAGCATGTAACAAGAGATCACAGACACACACAAGTTTTTCATTGTCTACATTAAAAGTGAGCCTATGTAACTTTGTTCCAACTTTGTTACGATGGTGACAACTACGGGACAATAGTAAATTAAAGCTAAAGCATCCTGTAACACCAATATCTATCTAAAGTTTGCTAACATTACCTAACATTAGCCACCACAAGCTATTTGCCATACCAGACCAGTTAAGGCTGTAGTAGGAAAACCCCTGAGTGTTTTGCATTAGATTGTGTTTTATTTCTTATGAATTCAACTTTTCATTTGTAAGGAAGATTTTGGTTTCTTCTTCTTCTTTGGTTTTGTTTCTTTTTTCAAAAGGTACATAGTCTCACTTTAAAGTGAATGTCAGCCACAGAGAGAATGGCAACAGGCTTTTTAACACTTGCCTCCAATCAGTTCAAATGTGTTCACTTACTGTGTGTGTAATGAGCATTACCTTTTCCAAAGGCCACTGTCTGCCATCTTGTCTACAATGGAAAAACCAATACTGTCCATCTGTTCTGCCCAGGCAATCTATGTAGTGTTCCACTTTGTCATGTGGCTCAATTAGGGAACATTTTGCATTACATTTTGTATTTGCATATACACATACAGTGTGTTCCAGCTTAAATCCACAGTATTTTAGAAAATACAAATAAAGTACAAAGATTCCTGCAACTCCTGCAGAGTTCAGACATGAGTATATTTGGGTGAACAGAGGATGAAGATCTGGGACAGAGGGAGGTGATTCATGATGTGAAGCACTGACGTGTCTCACCTCAAATGTCAACCTGTGAGTTTTCTTAAAACCATGTTATGACCAAAAAGAATACATGTGTAGACAGCTTTCAGGTGACGTGTTATAAGACATTCTTTGGGCAAAGAAATTCGAACTGAACTTTTTTCCCTCTCAGACAATACCTGTCATTATGAGTTTGGATGTGATACGATGAGGATTTTTGTTTTTTTTTATTGGCACAAAACAGCCTGCTGGACAAAGTTTATTTGCCTGTCTGTTTTTTTATTGATCGCAAACAGCCAGTGGACATTTTCCTCCTCTGGGAAGAAGTGGGTGTAACGTGCATGAATATGGAACACATTAACATCAATAGGTATCATCATCAACACTGATTTCACTGCCAAGTCCCCTGCCTTTAGCTACTGTCACTTCACATTAAGAAGTGGACTCACTCATGTCCCACACCTACATTTACTTACTTTAGCTATATTTATAGTTTTTTCATTCAATCAACATTTTCTGCCACATCCTGGTTCCTTTGCAAGACTGTATGATCGTGTCAATCCCCAAGCAGTCGGTGGTTCTCAGCAGTGGGAAATTTAAAATTCATCAGTATGCTGTCGACAACTAAATAAGACTTAGACCTTTTTTGAGGGCGGAGGAACAGGAGGAACAGCAGGAGTGAGGTCAAAAAAAAAGAGAGAAAAGGGGACTGAATAAAACATGGCAGGGTGTAGGAGGACTAAAAAGCCAACATGTGGTAATTATTTGGAAAGAGACTGAGAGAAAATCAGAGAAGGCAGAGCAGAGATGGAGAAACAGAGAGGACAGAACACATTTAGACATGATCTAAATCCAGTGTTGGGCATTAACGCATTACTTCGTAACACAAATAATGCGATACAATTTTTTTGAGTAATGAGAAGTGTGAAAATTCAGTTTGAAATTCAGTAATTAGTTTGATAGAGGGTTGATATCAGGTTGGGCTCTCTGCATTTAGAGGACAAACTTGTCTGATACACGTTAGCTCAGCACAGGGGCTGGAGGTGTGACGAGGCGGCTAGCCTCTACCAAAAGAGAATAAATGTACTTCCTACTAACTCCAGAGTTGTTGTATTTATATGTTGTGTGTTCTTAAAGCCGGGGTATACTCGAAAATAGCTAGTTTGTCAGCTGGCTTGCTAATGTTAGCCAATGGTAAGCCTACATTCAGGAATCAACGTGGCTAAGCTAACGTTAGCTGTCTGCCTGCTTGTTAAACCACAATGTTTCTTGTGAGACGTGTGAGTGTGGAGGCTTTGGAGTTTAAAGGAGTTGTGCTGAGTAACAAAAGTAAAATAATGAGTAATGTAATTCATTTTTCAATGAAGAATATGTAATGAGTAATTTTTCAAGTAACTTTCCCAACACTGTCTAAATTCTGCACTTCCCAGGTATCCAAATCCAAATACCAATACCTGCATAAATCTTATTCTCTACAGACATCATTTCCAGTACTAATTTTCTCTGGACAGCTGTACTGTACATGGTGTGTGTACATTTTATTTTGACTAGCAGCAGTGGTAGTCACTCATGCTGCCATGACACAAGACTGCAGATTTTCTTTCCAACCAAACATAACAAGCGGCTAATTTCAACACACTTACAATCAGCTAGCAGAGATCGTGTTAGCTACTGAGATCAACTGATATGTGTCCATTAATATTTATGATTTTATAACTGCAGGGACATGAAGTTCTGTAGTATCTGAGCGTTACAGACCAGCCACTTAGGTTGCGCTGTAAACTGAATTGCTTTAACTCCCCTTTTCTGTTCACTCCATCAAAACTTGATCGATTTATTGTGAACATTGGTGCATCTTACTGTACTGCAGGCTCTCTGGCCACAAGCAACAGTTACTCAGCAACTTAGAGATTAAATAATAAGGCTGCCCAACAAACATCTGTTTTCCTCTTTTTTTAATGCTAGTTCCAGCTCCTGTATCTGTTGCCCTTTTCAAGTGAATACGATCAATGAAACACTCTGGATTAAAGTGTCCACCACATACAATGTGTCAAGTCGCGTCATTAGCAGTGTGTGAAAGACTACATAGCAAGAGATCAGAGATAGACGCCGCAGGGGGCCTCTTAAATTAAACACTCCACCCCTCTGACACACACACCCATGCGCACTCGCATGTTCACATGCAGGCACACAAACACGCATACTAATCCATACACACATGCAGTTGCTCTTTTGCACAAACCAAATTGAACAATGGTCCAAACATAAAAAAATAGGTGTGTACCTAGAGTGGCGTGTACATAGTCAAAACCTGTGTTATATGCAGGCTGCTGCATCTGGATGTATAGAGAATGTATTAAAAATGGCACAAGGTGCCTGTAGGGGTGCAGTCTGCCTACATTAACATACTAATTAAACAGTTTGTGTGTGTGTGTGTGTGTGTGTGTGTAGTGCACCAGTGTTGCACGTGCAACAAGCATGTGTTCTACTTACAGATGAAGATGCTTTATTATTCAGTCTCTCACTCTGTCCTCTCCCCTCAGCCCTGCCTAAATAAGTCTCACCAGCCAGTGCCAAAATTGTGTAAAATTTCAAATGCTCTGTACATTGTTGTGCGTTGAATCATCATCAATGCTGCCAATTCAACTTGATTGGTTGTCAGACTGTTCCTGGTAAATGCTGAAATAGTTTCTGAGCAGAGAGTAACATACGTTCCTCATGATGGGCAGTGAAATCATGCGTGTAGATAGCCAACATCTTGATGTTGAACATATGTCCACACAACAGCCAGCAGCACTGAAAACTGTGTCAACAAAACCAAACTAACCCAAAATGAAAGGTGAGGTTAGTGGTTAGTGAATGTAAATAATCACGTTTGTCTCCATAGTAACAGATAAAAACCCTAGTGTGACACCTTTTTGTGTCTTCTTCTCCCTATTAGGGTGTCATGGGGTTTTGAAAAGTAAATTGTTATACAAGCTTTTGGCTTGTATGAGGTTTCACCAACATCTGCCTGCAGTGTTTGGGTTATTTAAAAAAAGACAACTTTAAACAATCAGCTCTGGTGGCAGTGAAGTGGTACTTAATTTATTTCTGACCTGTATTATAGTGTATTATATTTTTTGCTTAGTACTTCTATTCCTGTGTGCTCTGACGTGATAGTGAGCTGCTGTAACAAAAGAGTTTCCCCTCTGGGATCAATAAAGTATTTCTGATTCTGATAAAGGTTGGAGAAGCAGAGCCGTGATTGACAACTCTCCTCACCCTCAACTCTAAGGATGTGACCTTGAATAAATAATCGGTGAAGTGTAAGTGTGTGTGTGGTGTGTGAGAGGTAGACTGGAAGAACTCTGGCTGTTTCTTGTTTTCCAAAGAAAAGGAAAGGAAAGAAGGAGATTTACCTGTCTTGTAGTTTGTGATACAGGAAATCTCTCAATAATATGTTGTCACAGCCCCACAACCCTGCACTAGATAGATTTTCTTAGCATTCTATGAATACATTTGTTGATCCAGTGTAAATGTTTTAGTCTTAACTAAGGATGCAAAACTCCTCTGTCATTAAAACTGAATGGAGTGAAATTCATTGCATGTGTGACCCTGCATATAATACTGTTCATCTGCGCCTCTGAAGTTGTGTTTTCTCACAATTTCACTGTACTTACACCAGCACACAGAGATTTTCTCCTGCAGGGAGTATTACTGGTAGTATATGGATGATATCCTGAATTTACCTGTGTATCATGTGTGTGTATGTGCGTGCACGCTCTCTCTCAGTACTCACCACTCCTGCTGCGCAGCATCCTGGCCGAGATGCCGTTGGCTCTCCCTCCGCTGGGCGAACTGGCCCCTGCGTTTTCCACCGAGCTCACCTCACCTCCCTGCTGCTTCAGCAGGTCTGTCAGTGTCCTGGAGAACAACACACACACACACACACACACACACACACACACACACACACACACACACACACACACACACACACACACACACACAACGTAAATCAGTGCTCAACTTGCAATCAGGTTGAATCAAGGTTACATATTTATAAAAGACTGAATTTATTATTATGTCATTATCATTATATTATTATGTCTAACAGATAAAACTGCATTGCTCCACTCCATTTTTGACGTCTTGTGCATGTTATTTTGAATCCCAAACAAACGACTGAGAGAAAAGAAGCAGGAGGAAAGAAACACTGTTGACAACAGGTGCTCGACTGTAAGCAGAGTGTAATGCAATAACAAAAGATGAAATGGTCTAATGACAGAGCTCAGAGTAAAAACACTCCACAATGTGTTGAAAAATGAATGGCATAAAAAAGAAAAATGAGCCCTGATTCCTTCATCTGACCTTGTGCAGAAAAATAAGGAAGACGGGGTGGCACATGAAACATTATTCACATCATCCTTCAACTGAAAATAAATAAAAAGTGATGATTAATTGGTCACACTGGAGTAGCTGCACAGATTGATTCTAAAACAACATCCGTCTGTCAGTGAATGAGAACACAAACATCATCTGTTATCCAGATGTGTACAGTTGGTCCCCTGAGAGGGCTTTCCTGAACTGCGCAAACACACACACTTCCACTAACACACATGCAAGCAGTTCATTTACAGTACATCCTCTCATCCCAGGGGAGGGTGTCTTCACTTTTGTGGAAGTTGCCTGTGTGTGAATGTGTGCGTGCTATTTGTTCCTTTTTTCAGTTATACAGTTAGATTTGGCAGAAAAGGCTCTGCTCTTTGAGGGAGCTTTCCAAGAATCTGCTGGGAGAACATTAAATCTTTGCTAAATCAGCAATACCAAAAACTTAACACATACAGAGAAGCATGGGGTTGTGGATGGAACTGTGAAAGCAAACGGTATATATATATATTATAATATTATAATATCAGCAGAGTAATAGTGACATGTGTCAGGTTATAACGGTTGCGTTTTACATCTACTTGAATATGATTGGTTACTAGTAAGCTGATTGCCACACAGCTGTAAATGAGCCAGGGATTGTGAAGCACAAGTGAAGCATCTGATGCCAATCGGCTGATGCCACTCGCGACTTTAGTGCCTGCTATGCTGTGTTGTGCCAGTTTTGGGCTGATGTTGAACTTGATGTTAAACCACATTTCATAGTATAATATATCCTATGCAATGTCCTAATTAAACCATATGGTAAGACTATGTTTGTTTATTGGGTTTGATGGGTATTTTTATGATTGTTTCATTTTGAATTATTTGTGTCATGTGACCTTCAATTTAGTAAGGGGTTTTGTTTCACTTTACCAATGAAATTGAGCCCCAGAATTTTACTTTCATTTTTGCATTTTTTCTACTGCATTTTATAGTCAACATCCTGAATTACTGGCTTTAGTTTTGTCAGTTTGTGCTCGCCGAGACAAATTTTCATTCAAAGTGGCTCATCTCCCTGCTGTGTGTTTCTGTGTGTCCTCTAGGATAAATTCCAGTCAGCTGTATTTGATTAGCTGCCTTTTTCTTTCTGCTGAACGACATACGGGCAAGATTTCCTGCAATATGGTCATGTTTGGACTCGGGGGTTTGTTGTGTTTGGATGCAAGTAATGCAAAAGGATTGACAGCTTCTCACAAACACACACACACACACACACACACACACACATCTTGTTTTGTACTTCCTAGTACTAGGACTTTCCATTCATTTCATTTTTTTGGTACTATCAGCTAAAGACACACACTACCCGACCACCCCACTTATCTTCCCACAGCTGATGACACCTCCCTCTTTGCCCCCCCCATCCACACACACACACACGCACACATGCACACACACAGGCACACTTATCACATTGAATAAACACATTTCTACTCCCTGTGCATTTGCTGAATTTACAGTGCTGATGGTATTCACTCCCTTGATCAATAATTCATACACTGGTGCCTCTGTTTTGCTAACGAAGCTCATGTGTTTAGCCCCTTCTACCACACACACACACACGTATATGTACAGGTACACAAAACACACACAACCTAGAGTATGACCGACCTGACAACGACAGCCAGGGGCAGCTTGTTCACACTCAACCTGCCAAATAGAAAAGTGAGTCCGTTTGGCCTCTTCTCTGATCATCTACAAACTGTTTGTGGGTCTCCTGCAGGGACTGTGGTGATGGCATGAAGCTATTTCAGTGTCACATATCATATTCATGTTTGTTTTATCAGCCGCAAGTATCTCACGTAGACAAATGTTACGTGTGTATGGTTTGTGCGAGTGATTACATGCATGACCTTTGTATTTGACTCCCAAGACTTATTAACAGTAGTAAAGGAGTAATCCACCCTAAAACATAATAATTCTGTTATAAAAAATAGCTGCAGATGGTGTATTTCTGGGCCGATTTTTTGGTTATGGAGTTGATTAAAGGCGACATGTAGGAAACCACTAACTAAAGTATATGTATAAAGTAGATGAGACATATCAAAGGAAGGTAGGAAGGAACACCAAAAAGACAAATTACAAGAAATATGACCTTAAAAATCACATATTTATGAGTTATACTCTATTTCTGGAGCCTTATTTTGTAACAGAATATTATATTCATTCATTCAAATCAATTCAGATCTTAATCATCTTATTTTGAATCCTTTTATATACACCGTGAATGTGTGTGTGTGTCTTCGTGAAAGTCTGTATTAGATTATGACGTGAAATTGTCCCCTTCTAAATATTTGCATCGCACAACAAAAAGACTTTAAACGCCTCCTGATCTCTGTTCCTCTTCTGCAAAGATGTTAATCACTTTCTCTCTTCTTTTTTTCTCCAGTTTTCAATTCTTTTTCCTTTCAGTCTTCTCATTCTTTCTCTCTCTCTGCCCCCTCCTCACCGAAACTCAGCCCTAAATCTGTCTCTTTCACTTCTCCCCCTCTTGAAACCATATCGTTTGTCTTCCTCTCCCCCAGTCTCTCTCTGCTCCTCATCCCCTCTCTGACTCACTGCCGTGCTGCGCCTCGGGCCTCCACGCGCTCTTCTCTTGGCTCGCCGCGCAAACAACTTGCTGATTTGGACTTTTAATCTGCAACAAAAAAACTTCACCTGTCTCCGGGCTATGTAGTGTTTATGGAGCATTGGCTGAGCTTCATGAGAGTTTCTGCAGATGCCTTTGAAAGAGTGAAGATGGCCGGGCAGTTGGCTAAAAGATTAAGACTCTCAGGGTGGGATAGATTGACTGACAGAAATAGCTTGTGGTGGCTGCAAACGATGAAGTCTAAATCAGCGAACATTATGAACAGGTGCATGTTTGTTAATAAAGTGCAGCCTGGATCAGTTTTCATATACTGTCATTACAATTTGTCACCCTGTTGCTGCTTTTTTGCACCATCTTAGATCCGTGCGAGTTGTTGTTAGTTTCACTCACCAAAATTAAAAAGCTTGTTTGCACGTCTCTCCAGTTACCACAAAGAAGTCACTTATAATACATCAGAAAAATGTGCTTGTCATTGACGTCACAACCTTCAAACCTGCCAGAATTCCGAAAATTATCTCTGGCTGGTCCCATCAAATCAGAACTGATTGATGTCATTAATATGGAGCATTAAATTTGAATTAACGTGTGCCTCGTCTTTACATTACTGTAATTAGTCCTCCAGGGATTTGTGATCTTTCAGTTGAAAAACCACAAATTCAGACAATTCTCCCACGATGTTGTTCTTCAACATATAATCATCATTTCAAGTTGCATTAAGCCCCTGTGAAATAGCTGAGATACATTATCATTTTATGCAGTATTCTGTAACTGAATACAAGTGTTTCTCACATCATTCGCCAGTTTGCATGCACATTTGTTCCAGTCCCTGAAATATTTCAACAAAACATTGTCAATCTGGATAAAAATGCCTGCAAATATAGTCACATTTCCCTCCATAAAATTATCCAGTCCAAGCCAAGTGTAATCACAACAAACTAGCTTCCTTGTAAATGCCTTAAATGACTTTGTCGCCCTGAACTGAGATTCTCAGGCAGATCTCACTCTGAGACTCTGAGTTCTTTTAACAATGTTTTTTCTCTGATAAAGTGCTGACGTAATATGGAAAATTACAAACCACACTGCAAAATCTGGGAAGGTTTTGCTGCACTTTTAAATATTTGGGCTGCAATTATTACAAAAGCCTTTATAGAAAATGATTCCTGTGTTTCTGTGACAGAGAAATCTCTGCTGTTGGGAAAACCCCATGGACTGTATGATATGTATATATTCCCTAAGTAACCTCCAGGTTACTTCTCCCATAACTCTTTATTACTACATGTTACGTAACAGCAATGGGCCTGAGATCTGTAAGGTCATCTGTACCTCCAGGTTCTCCCATCACATTACAGCCACATTGAGATGAGACTTTGCTAATGTCCTGTAACAATCAAGTACTCCACCCAGCTCACCCAGTTCAGAACACACACTCAGTGATTAGTTACAACTAATATTACAGCAACTCTCCAAACAGAGAAATCCACTCTCTGTCTCTCTGCAGCATGACTCCATTGATTATTCTAATGTAAAATGTCCTGAATACATTAAGGCCTGCATATACATTCAGGGCGTACAGCACAGTGCATGTTTCCTCCATCCATCCATCCATCCATCCATCTTCTTCCGCTTATCCGGGGCCGGGTCGCGGGGGCAGCAGTCTAAGCAGGGACTCCCAGACTTCCTTCGCCCCAGACACTTCCTCCAGCTCCTCCGGGGGGATCCCGAGGCGTTCCCAGGCCAGCCGAGAGACATAGTCCCTCCAGCGTGTCCTGGGTCTTCCCCGGGGCCGCCTCCCGGTGGGACATGCCCAGAACACCTCCTGAGGGAGGCGTCCAGGAGGCATCCGGATCAGATGCCCTAGCCACCTCAGCTGGCTCCTCTCGGCGTGGAGGAGCAGCGGCTCTACTCGAGCTCCCCGTGTGACTGAGCTCCTCACCCTATCTCTAAGGGAGCGCCCAGCCACTCGGCGGAGGAAGCCCATTTCGGCGCTTGTATCCGCGATCTTGTCCTTTCGGTCACTACCCAAAGCTCATGACCATAGGTGAGGGCAGGAGCGTGGATTGACCGGTAAATCGAGAGCTTTGTCTTTCGACTCAGCTCCTTCTTTACCACAACGGTCCGATACAGCGCCCGCATCACTGCAGACGCTGCACCGATCCGCCTGTCAATCTCACGCTCCATCCGTCCCTCACTCGTGAACAAGACCCCGAGATACTTAAACTCCTCCACTTGGGGCAAGGACTCCCCACCCACGCGAAGAGAGCAAACCACCTTTTTCCGGTCAAGAACCATGGCCTCAGATTTGGAAGAGCTGATTCTCATCCCAGCTGCTTCACACTCGGCTGCAAACCGTCCCAGTGCATGCTGCAGGTCCTGGTTTGAAGAAGCCATCAGAACGACATCATCTGCAAACAGCAGAGATGAGATCCTGTGGTTCCCAAACCGGACACCCTCCGGCCCCTGACTGCGCCTAGAAATTCTGTCCATATAAATTATGAACAGAACCGGTGACAAAGGGCAGCCCTGGCGGAGTCCAACATGCACCGGGAACAGGTCTGACTTACTGCCGGCAATGCGGACACAGCTCCTGCTCCGGTTATACAGGGACCGGACAGCCCTTAGCAAAGGGCCCCGGACCCCATACTCCCAGAGCACTCCCCACAAAGCGCCCCGGGGCACAGGGTCGAATGCCTTCTCCAGATCCACAAAGCACATGTGGACTGGTTGGGCAAACTCCCATGAACCCTCGAGCACCCGATGGAGAGTATAGAGCTGGTCCAGTGTTCCACGACCGGGACGAAAACCACTCTGCTCCTCCTGAATCCGAGGTTCGACTATCGGACGAATTCTCCTCTCCAGTACCCTGGAATAGACCTTACCGGGGAGGCTGAGAAGTGTGATCCTCTGTGATTGGAACACACCCTCCGGTCCCCTTCTTATACAGAGGGACCACCACCCCGGTCTGCCAGTCCAGAGGCACTGTCCCAGACCGCCACGCGATGTTGCAGAGACGTGTCAGCCAAGACAGTCCCACAACATCCAGAGACTTAAGATACTCAGGACGGATCTCATCCACCCCCGAAGCCTTGCCACCAAGGAGCTTGCCAACAACCTCAGTGACTTCGGCCAGGGTGATGGATGAGTCCGCCTCCGGTCCCCAGCCTCCGCTTCCTCTTCGGAAGACGTGACAGCGGGATTGAGGAGATCCTCAAAGTATTCCTTCCACCGTCCGACAACATCCCCAGTCGAGGTCAACAGCTCTCCACCCGCACCGCACAAGGTGTTGGTGAAGCACTGCTTCCCCCTCCTGAGCCGTCGGACGGTTTGCCAGAATTTCTTTGAGGCCGACCGATAGTCCTCCTCCATGGCCTCTCCGAACCTCTCCCAGTCCTGAGTTTTTGCCTCTGTGACCGCACGGGGCTGCAGCACGCTTAGCCTGCCGGTACCTGTCAGCTGCCTCGGGAGTCCCACGAGCCAACAAGGCCCGATAGGACTCCTTCTTCAGCCTGACGGCATCCCTTACTTCCGGCGCCCACCACCGTGTTCGGGGGATTGCCGCCGCGACAGGCACCAGAAACCTTGCGACCACAGCTACGAGCCGCCGATCGACAATGGAGGTGGAAAACATGGTCCACTCGGACTCAATGTCCCCAACCTCCCGGGATCTGGGAGAAGCTCTCCGGAGGTGTGAGTTGTAGACCCTGCTGACAGAGGGCTCCGCCAGACGCTTCCCAGCAGACCCTCACGATACGCTTGGGCCTGCCAAGTCTGTCCGGCTTCCTCCCCGCCAGCGGATCCAACTCACCACCAGGTGGTGATCGGTTGACAGCTCCGCCCCTCTCTTCACCCGAGTGTCCAAGACACGCGCGGCCGGAGGTCAGATGATACGACAACAAAGTCGATCATCGACCTCCCGCCTAGGGTGTCCTGGTGCCACGTGCACTGATGGACACCCTTGTGCTTGAACATGGTGTTAGTTATGGACAAACTGTAACTAGCACAGAAGTCCAACAACTGAACACCGCTCGGGTTCAGATCAGGGGCCGCTCCTTCCGATTACCCCTCTCCAGGTGTCACTGTCATTGCCCACGTGGGCGCGTTGAAGTCCCCAGTAGAACAACGGAGTCCCCGGGTGGTGCACTGTCTAGTACCCCTCCCAGGGACTCCAAGAAGGCCTGGTACTCTGCACTGCTGTTCGGCCCGTAGGCCGCCACAACAGTGAGAGACCTGTCCCCACCCGGAGGCGGAGGGACGCGACCCTCTCGCTCACTGGGGTAAACTCCAACACGTGACGGCTGAGCTGTGGGGCTATGAGCAGGCCCACACCAGCCCGCCGCCTCTCCCGCCGGCAACGCCAGAGAAATGGAGCGTCCAGCCCTCTCGAGGAGACGGGTTCCAGAGCCCAGGCTGTGCGTGGAGGCGAGGCCGACTATATCTAGCCGGTAACGCTCAACCTCCCGCACAAGCTCAGGCTCCTTCCCCCAGCCGAAGTGACATTCCATGTCCCTAGAGCCAGTTTCTGTGTCCGGAGATCTGGTCGCCGGCCCCCTGCCTTCGACTGCCGCCCAGATCTCTCTGCACCGGCCCCTTACGGATCCTCCCGCGGGTGGTGGGTCCACGGGAGGACGGCCCCACGTCGCTCCTTCGGGCTGTGCCCGGCCGGGCCCGTGGGGAAAGGCCCGCCACCAGGCGCTTCGCCGTCGGGCACCCACCCCAGGCCTGGCTCCAGGGTGGGGCCCCGGTAGCGCCAATCCGGGCGACGTAACTGGCCTTGATTTTAAATAATCCATAAGGGTCTTCTGCATGTTTCCTGTACATCCTTATGTCCTGTTCATGCATTAATGCACACATTAATGATCCTGTAACTGCATATGTGGATGCACTTTCTCTGGGGTTCCAATTTGTATATGTATTTGTGTTGTCTTTTTATTTTTCTGATAAAATCCTGGTAAATTTGGTTAACAGTTTTACACTGCTGTGCATCAAATAGACATCAAATGACAAAGAAGCTTGTGGAACTTGAATAATAAACGCTCCTATCTGTCACACACACAAACACACTCATAAACACACACATGGGGACTGATCAGTGATGTCCCTCCACTGGACTCATCAATCCATCAGCCCGTGAGCATCTCCTTCCTCTTTTGTAATTTGTCTCACAACCGTACTATATTTTCACCATCTGTCTTCTGGCCAAACCCACTTTCCAGTTTCTAGACACCATTCATGAGATTTATTTATAAAAGCGAAACTTAAACGACTGTGGCAGATATCTCCGTGTCACAATCTCTTTATTTCGCCTCTGTTGTCACTGCTCTCTTGTCACTCATCGCTCCCTCTTTTCAGATAGATCAGATACAGTTAAAAGAGTTTTGCTGTCACTGAAGATTACTGATAAAGAGTGAGAAGATGAACACGTATTAAACACATCACACACACACACACACACACACACACACACACACACACACCCACACAAAAGCCTGCACACAGAAATAGTTTTGCATTTCTGCATGGTTGATACTTCTGCTGTTAGATTTAGTTTCTCTGCCATGTCTGCTCAATTTCATGTACATTGTATATCATTTAGCATTTTATCATTTAGATAATGTTGTCAAAAGTAGCATTTGAAGTAGCCTACATAGCTATGTGGGTCATTGTTCTGCTACTTGATGCAGGCAGAATCTGAGTGTTTTTTGGTTTATGCTAAAAAGGCTAACATGTAGCCTTTCCCTTAAGCACAAAGGCTGCCATTTTAAATTTTTTCAGCCACCTTAAAAATAAAAGAAATGTGGTTCTTTGGTGACTTATCAGTTATCCAGAAGCCTTATATTCTTTTCTGGGTTATTATTCAGCTGTTAGGTCAGGTAGCATCTGTGTGGATTTGTTTTCATGCAAGCAAGCTAACTTGCTGTCTTTCCCTCTCTAGCACAGAGGTTGCCATGTCCATTTATTTCTTTATTTGCAGCTACCTGCAGTTCTACGGTGATTTATCAGTTTTTAAGTAGCCTACTGCATATATTTATCTTTGTTATCATTCAGTTGTTAGATTCAGGCAGCATCTCGAGAAGTTGTGTTTTCATGCTAACAACCAAATTTGTTTAGTTTTCCTTCTAGCACAGAGGTCAGCATGTGGTTTTCCTTTTTTCTGCCACCTTGAAAATGAAAGAAATGTGGTTCTATGGTGATCAAGTACCCTACATAGTCTTCTAGGGTAATATCCAGCTGTTTGATGCAGGTATCATCTGCGTGGTTTTGTTTTCATACCAAAAAGCAAACTTGTAGCCTTTCCCTCTGGCACAGAGGCTGCCAAGTGATTTTTCTTCATTCAGCCACCTTGAAAATGGAAGAAAAGCAGTTTTGTGCTAAAGTTTTCAAGTAGCTTTCATAGTTATCTGGGTTGTTTTTAGCTGGTTTTCATGCCTGTTTGAAGCTGTAGACAGATGGCCCATTAGAAGTTTGGGAGAAGGATGAAATGGAGCTACAGGGGCCAACTCACTGTGTGTCTGCTGGTCCTATGAACTTCACTTTTGACTGATACGGGTTTGACTAAGACAGACAACATTTTCATCTTGGAATCAACTATTTTCTACAGTCTTAAAAATGGAAATGCCACCTTCAAGGTATAACAGATAAAAAGCTGCCAATCTTTCAACTTTTCAGATGTCAACCATTTTAGCTTCACCCTGATAAACATAGTAACCACAAAGACAAACACAGAAGCAGCACATAGCCAAACCCTTGAGTCAGTGGGCGCTGACCCATATTTAAGTGTGTGTGGGCCCAGTGAAGCCCAGCAGGACTGAGGAGGAGCAAGTAGAGGAGGAGAGAGAAAGGTAAAGCAGCTGGAGGGGGAAAATTGTCACATCTGATACAGCCAGGAAGCTGTCAACTTATATGGCCTTTCACTTTGGGAGGAATTGCGGCAAGTGGTGACGCAGGCGCATACGTGCGCACACTTTAACACATTTACTCGCAAGCATACATGCATGCAGACATGCTCACACACACATTGGTGACAGGTGAGAGGTGATAGAGAGTGACAGCTCAACCCCGGAGGTAATCGGAAGGCAGGAGAGATGGAGGGGAGCTAAGAAAGTGGAGCAGAGGCGGAGGAAACTTTGAGGAAACTCGCTGTAAACTTCTGTCTTTTTTCACTTCTTAGCGCAAACGTATTTTCTCACATGGCAGGTATTTAGGGCTCACACTGGTGTGATTTGCTTCCTGCCTGGAGTGTCTTTTTTTCCTCTCTCCTAAAATCAGAGGAAGTCACAGAGAAACTAGCGACAACAGAGAGGTGGAGCTCATCTGAGAAAGAGGATAGTGCAATAGATGAGGACATTCTCGAGTTTGTTGATGCAGGTTTCAGAAAAATGCCTTCAAAAGTTTATAAAATATCTGGGGATTAAGAATACGTAGGAAAAAATGTCCTTAAAAATGAATGAATTAATCACTTTTTTTCATGGAGTTTTCAGTATGTTTTCATGTGCATGTGACTGTTCTCTCCCACAGGCCATTATACAAGGTTAGTGGGAACCTATGGATCAAGTTTGACTTCCTATTTACAACTTTTATTTTGGCCATAACTCAACCATGCTTAAAGACTCACTAACTCAGTCTCTGCTCTCTATCACTAGAATAGGACAATTTCCCAAAAGCAGGTTTTATATTGATTTGATATGTCTGGATCCACCTTATGGAAGTTGTAGTCCAGTAGTTAGCTGGACCTATTAAGTACACATTCTTGTACCTTTTTTTTGTAAAATGTTCCTGACCATTTTACATAACCTAGAAGATGAAACTTCATATTGATGACAGTGCTGTGATATCTCGACCTCATTCTAAGAGAGAAGAAATTAATTTCTCACTTCCTAAGAAGACATACTTTATAAAGTGTTTATAAGTTCAGTGACTAGTGGCTTTATTAATGGATTAAAAAAAATCTATTAAAGCTATATCAGTAGTAAGTCAATAATGACAGGTTTAAGGCTGCCAGGTTGTGAAGAATCCCTCTGACTGGTGTGTATCATCTTCTAGCATAACTTGCTCTGTTTTCTTTGGTTTTACTGCTGTCTAGGAATCATTCAACCACTTGCAGGTCATCCCAACAAAATCCATTTATTAAGAAGTTATTAACATAAAACCCTGTTATAATTATTATTGCAGCCCCCCTGCAGATTGTGGTAATGGAAGAGCCCTTTATTATGATTTACTAACTTCTGTGACTGCAGACCTGGTGTCTAATTCAAAACTGAAAAACTCATAACCCTTTATCAAAGACTTAATCGCTTTCTGACAAGTCATCAAGTCTGCAGTCATAAATGTAAGTCATTATAAAGGGTCATGAGTTTCTCACTTTCTAATAGCCATCAAGAGAGATTAAACAGCTATCAAAAAGACAAAGCGAGTTATACTGGACGAGGATGTACACCAGGGATTTCCTACAACCAAAAGTTACTCTTATTAATGACTATTGCTAATTTATAAGGCATTTATTAACCATTAATAAAGCAGTTAGTTACAACTTTCAAAAAACTTTATAAAGCATGACTTTTTAGAAAGTGGAACCAACATATGAATACACAGCCTGAAGGTGTAGTAAGTGTTTCTGAATGCTGCTCCGTTTAAGTGGTGGGATAAGCAGTGCAAAAGTATGACTTTACATCTCAATAAAATTGCACCAATTTCCCCCAAAAGGACCAAAAGAAAATCTGCTAACAGGCCAAAAAATCCCTTGAAACATTTACCATGACACAGTATCCTGGTGTAATTATAATGGGTGTCAAAGAGAAAGAGAGAGGGTGAAATGGAAAAGTGATCCCATTTGTTGCATGTGGCCGTGGTCCATATGTTTGCCCGCGCTGTACTGAGTATTGCTTATCTGTCTGCCTTAAATCAGGGCAGAGCATTCAAACCCTTTAAGTGGCAGTGTCCTTTATTACATAACTAAAATGGCTAAAAAGCCCACTGCAGTGCAAACACACACACACACACACACACACACACACACACACACACACTGGAGATAAATTGCAAATGCAGTCAAACATATAGATCTTTGCATGTAGTGTCGATGTGGGATGAAAATCTCACATCTCCAGGGAAACCTTGTTGTTTTCAGCTTGAAGAGGAATATTTTTGGACATTATAACAAGGCTATTTGAACAGATTTAATGACCATAAGAAGTTGTTGAATTGTATCTAATATTTGATTATGTTTGTCTAATAATTGGAGGTAGAAGGTTTTCCTGTTTACAGTATCTGGAGTGCTGGGGCACACAAATGGCCAGATACATACATGCTCACACACTGTCGCATGAATACACTCACTCGCACTTACCCACATTTGCACACACGCACTCTCTCTCTCTCTCTCTCTTTGAACCATGTGACCTCTGATCCCACCATGTTGGCCTCTCACACTTGTTTTGGGTGGACACTGTATTGCAGTGCATCTTGCCTCCTGGCTATCCTGACCTCTCACTGTGGTGATCAGAACCGTGCTCACACAGCCTAAATGCAATGCCACCACTATCATTCTTGTTGTTACTTGAACTATAAATCACTGTAAGTGCATGTGTGTGTGTGTGTGTAAAATCATGAAGGTCATTGGTGTTTGTTTACTCTCTGGGTGTAAAGCCAGGCCCTCTCCAGTTGAGGCCTTTCATTAGACGTGACATGTATGACCTAAGGCGACATTCTCTGTTTCTTTTCTTGGCTGAAGATTTAGTGCGGCATGCAAACACACTGAACCTGGCTTGGTTGGAAGAAGAGGGGGGTTCATGTATTAGAAGATGTGTGTGTGTGTGTGTGGGAGGAGGGTAATCTGAGAGGAGGATCACTTTGGATTTTTAACTTTCAAAGCTGATTCGGGAGAACTGATGGGATTAATCATCCTCTGCTCGCAGGATGTTGAGATGAAGAAAAACATGGTGGAAAGGAAAGAAAGAGAAATTAAAAAAAGAAACAGGTGCGTGCAGAAGTTGCCTGTTGTGCTTCGCCACATCAATATCCAACTCTCAAGTGGGCGTATGTACATATTTATCACCTCATGAAGTGCGTGCAGTACATGAGGTCTTAGTTGCATGTACACTTTTGGACCAGGGATTTATGTCAGCAGGCTAATAACTAAATGAGCCTGCAGGCAGAGCAGTCCAGAAACGGTAAAGCTGTAATCTTGGTGAAATTTGTTTAATCGCAAGGAGGAGCGGTAATCTGTTGAGATGGGCTCACAGAGGGAGGGTGTTAATGCAGCAGGAGTGTTTCTATTTCAGTGAGGTGCTACCCTGCAGGAAATATTAATCCTGGCTGTGTGTTATCCGCTGAATGAGTTTTGCAGCTCAGGTTAATGGGAGACGCACAAGCAGAGCTGCTGGTTGGAGGTTTGGTGAGCAGAGTGTGGCGGCCTGCATGTCCACTTTTTCAATAAAAATGCAAAAAGAAGCCACTAAAAAAATAAGTGAACGCAGAGGAAGAGACAAGTTAGGTGTGAGACTGACAGGAGATGAGGGAGGTGAAATGGAGGAAGAGATGGAGAAAAAAAGAGAGGATTGAATAAAGATGTGAGTGGTTGAAACTGGCCCCTGCCTCAGCTCTTTGGGCCCCAGAGGAGAGAGAACGGGGATGAAAAGAAAGAGGAAGAAGAAAAGCAGAAAGGATGGATGACAGCTGGAGGAGGAGGGACAGAGGAGATGTGGAGGAAGGCCAGTGAGGAGGGACTTTGAGTAACATGAACATTGTAATGTGAGAAACAAACACAAGATGAGAGGAACAAATGGCACGTGATGAAATGGCGATTGGTGGAAGAAAAGAAGATCAAAAACAAGAAGCTTGGAGAGATAAGAAGAATTAGTTCTAGATAGAGAGGAGAACGAGGAAAGGCAGCCTGCGAGGGATGAATAGTTTGGGTGGGGGAGATTTGAGCCCATGCTGTGCGTTGTTTGCTGTAATGATTTCCTGGGGTGAGCAGATTGAACCCTGGACTGTGTATTGAATCCAACTGCAGCGAGAGTGTGTTTACACGTGTGTGTGCATGCTTGCATGTGTATCAGGAGACAGAGAGTGAGATAAAGTTTACAACGAAAGAACCAAACTGTAAATGCTAAATGTCTTCTCTGCACAAGGTTGTGTGTTCACTAAAGTGGGAAATAATCTGTTTCTCAGCTAATGGAGACAACATTTAATGACAGCCCTTTAATTATTTGTTTTTCAATCCAAAAGTGTGAGAAGTGATTTGACTTGTGCTTGCACACATGAGGCAAACTTGAATGAAGGAATTCTTGCACAGAAGCACAAAGACGTTCGTTCTTCAAGGCTGCATTATACACTCAACACCTACTGCAGCAAAAACTGTTTGGTCAATTTTTCTTTTTTCAGTTATTTTGTTTATTTCAAATATTAGTCATGCTTACAAGCAACGCAAACGGTACACAAGGGGTAAAATACAAAAGCATATGAAAAAGAAAAGAAAATGGAAACAGGAGGAACAAAGAAACAAGCACAAAGAAAGAAATGAAAACAAAGAAAAATGCAAAATTAGAAACATTAAAAAATTATGAGCAAAAGCAAACTAAGGGTGTAATATATGCGTATGTAGGGGTGTATAGACACATGAGCTTGTATCTTACAGGTATGATCACATTCACAACATGCATACACACCTGATCAGTGACTCTGAGAATAACAGCTAATAAAGCATAATGCTTTACACACTTCTTAATAATTTATTTTAAAATAAATAATGTTAAGATCAACAGGATTTTGCCAACTCAGTTATTCAGTCTTCTCTCTCTCTGACTCTCTGTTTTGTTCCATCTCTCTCCTATTTGAAATTCAGGTGTACGTCAACATCAAATTTAACAAACATTCCAGTTATACCTCAAGGACAAAGTGTTCAGCTTCTACTCTAAAAGGTTTTGTTAGGTTGGGATGAGCTGGACAAACTTGGTTATGTGTTGTTAGAAAAGGCTCAGAGATTCATTTGTACACGTGCAAGCGAACATACACACATGCACACACGTTAGCAGACCTACAGATACGTGTTCAAAGTTGGAAGTTGTAAATTCCAAGCTGGCAGGTTGTGTGTTGACATGTTGATGAAACACGAAACTGCATCTTGAACATTTTCTACTCTGTATTCAAATTTTTTTGTCTCTTTTCTGCTGGGGCGAAGTCAGAATTTCCAACTTTCCAACATCCCTGCATCAGAAAACACATGTACACGCACACACAAACTTCTATCCAACTCTTTGCTTAAATCTATTCACTATGTGAAACGTCGTTGACATACAGACCCCCTCCACATACACACACACTTGCACACACCCTAATGCTCCTCACCTGGAGTTAAGGTCAGTGTGCACCGCCCCCGTTCCTCCTTCTCCACTTCCTCCGCGGCTCTTCTCCAGACCTAGTTTGGTGAAGATGCCCACCAGCACCATGATAGCCACCACGCCGCAGATGATGTAGACGATGAGGTGTGTGCGGTCCCGGTCTTGGTCCTCCTGGCCCTCGGTGATGGTGGCCACAGGCTTGCCGGTGTTGGCCCAGATTGGCGTGTCGTAGTTGGAGCAGATCCTCTGGTCCAGCCGCTGCTGGCGAAACTGGCAGCAGAAGCGGTAGAAGCAGGTCCCGCAGCAGTACAGAAAGACGCCGGCGTTGCAGTTGAATGGAGGGTCCCATTGGCCCATCACGTCGTAGTAACCCTGGCAACGCGTCCCACCTATAGGGGGGACGTCCTCGTCGTCTGCGTCTCCGCCACTGGTGGGAGTGGACAGCCCTGTCTCTTGAGGAGTGTTCTGAGTGGTCTCTACATAGCTAGGAGTCGTCTGGTTGGCTAGCGTGGTGGGGACGATGAACGGGTCACCTTCGGTTACCGTCACCGTGGTGACGGATGGGTCTTGGGTGAGGGCAGGTTGAGTTATAAGGAAGGAGAGGAGGAAGAAGAGGAAAAGGTAGCAGGAGGAAGGGTTGGTGGCCGCCATGCTGCTGGAAGAGCCCTTCTGTCCAATGTCCCACCTGCAGGCTTTGGACAGAAAGTTTGGAGACAGGTGCAAAAGTGAGAAGACAGAAGAAAGAAAATTACTTTCAGATGCATTTATTTTACTATTTCAAACTCATTAACGCAAGGTAGAAGTTATTTCATGATGACATGTCAACAAACAACAATGATCTTCATGAAGTTGAGCTTAGGAGCTGCAAAGCTGCACTTATGAGACATGAGAACAATCAAAAAGATTTACGGCATGTTCCTGTAAAAACTCCAGCCAGAACGATTAAACACATGATGTATCTATTGATCCTACAAGCTTATGGAATCAATAATGAAAAGAGGGTAGAGGACGTTTTAAACAGGTCAGTCAGAATCACTATTGGAGACTGTTACCATACATTGAGACATGATCATTACTCATCTTTTTAGGTTAAAAAGAGCAACAAATGGCAAATCAAATGTTCAGAATCAGGTGTCCTACTGAAAAAATATTGTAAGTAGATTATTTTCTCTTTGAGAGAGACACTTGATACATTAAAAACCAAACAAATCATGGAAAAGTCAGCATCAAAAATAGCACAACATGCTCTCACCTTCAAAATCTGAAAATCCCATTTTCATCTTTTGAAATCGTGAAATCGTGCCATGAAGCACAATAAAAGTTTAAAAATAAAATTTTTCTCACCTTTTTCTCTTTGCAATCTGCACACAGTCGACCTTCCTCTGCGATTCCTCCCCAAAGTTCAAGGGGCTAAAAATTCCCTGTAGAAATATCCACAAACTTTACTCAGCAGCATTTTTCCCCAGAGAGTCCCCGCAGACCTCTCTCTCTTCCTCATGTGTTCTCCATCGTCAGCTGGGGGGCTCGATCTGGGGGATTCAACAAACACAAAACGACATGCTCCTCTTATTCTCTTCGCCGTCTTTTCTCCTCCCGTGTCACCTCTTCTTCTTCTTCTCTTCTTCTTTAAGCGCTGCTCAGTCTGTGCTGGCAGGTGTGAGTCCAGACCGGTCCAGGACTGTTAGGATCTCCTGCTGCCAAGACCCCTATGTGCTGTGTGAGTGTGTGTGTGCGTGTGT